>NW_015167083.1:597805-602855 GCF_001447785.1 Gekko japonicus
TCAGGTTCTACAATGCCAAAACCATGGCCACACATCCCAGAAAATCTACAGCAACTAATGAACTCTGGCCATGAAAGCCTTCGACAACATATTGACTAGTAAATGATTTTCTGTAAATCCAGTATTGCCAAACTATGGAATGTAGCCTGAAACATGTATGTGTGTATGTGTGTATGTGTGGGTGTGTATGTATCTACATAATTTGTATGCTGCCTCACAAGAGCCACCAAGATACCTGACAGTTTTAAAACATACATAAAATCACATTTTAAAACTATTAAAATCAACCCCCCACAGACACAAATATGTATGTATGTATCTACAAAATTTGTATGCTGCCTCACAAGAGCCACCAAGATACCTGACAGTTTAAAACATACATAAAATCACATTTTAAAACTATTAAAATCAACCCCCACAGACACAAATCATTGAACCAATTAAAAACAGTGTTAAAATATATACAAGACATAACAGCAGCAGTTTAAATATTAGTTAGGAAGGAGGGGTCACTGAGGTAATGACAAATGAAACAAAAAAGTCTTCACTCACTGGCTGAAGCCAGCAATAGAAAGGGACATATGAATCTCTCTGGGAAGAAAGTTCTACAGCTCTGGTGCCAAGACCATAAAAGCCCTTTCCTCGGTTGCCACCCGCCTAATCTCAGAAGGCAGGGGCACCTGAAGCAGGGCCTCCAGAAAGGACCATAGTCAGTGGTCAGGCAGGTTCATTAAGGAGTAGGTGGTGCTTCAGGTACAATGATCCCAACCTGCATTTTTTTCAACTACAATACCCTTCTGCTATGGTAGGAAAGATGATTGGAAAAGCCAGAATGATACCCATGGACAGCTTGCTACAAGACAAGCCCAAGGAAAATAATAACAGAACACCACTGGTGATCACCTACAACTCACAACACAAGCCAGTTCAATGCATTATTAATGGCCTGCAACCCATGCTGGATAGTGACACTTCCCTTACACAGGAACTGGGGGAGGAATGAGCTTTTCTTGCTTACAGACAGCCTGCTTACCTAAAACAACTTCTCACCCACAATGACAAACTACTTAACAGTAACATGGACTCTGGTACCAAGGACTGCCACAAACCAAGATGCCAACTTTGCTCTCATATAGACCCTAAAAACTCCATCAGTGGACCCAGCATAGGGTTGCCAGACTCTCAGTCTGGGTGGGGTTCCCCCAATTTTCAAGGCTTCAACCCATGGCTGACCAGCTGGCTAGTGAGGGAAGCCCCGCCTCCAAGAATGACCACCTGTGGCCACCACTCTCCTTGTTCTCCTGAGAAATTTAAAGGGCCCTCCAGCTGATCGGGGGAGCACGTGGCCTGCCAATCGGCAGGAGGGCCCTTTAAATCTTGCAGGAGGGGAGGGAGAGGGGCGGTCACTGGCCACACTCCTGAAATCCAAGTGGTGGTTTGCTGCTTGAAATTCAGGCGCGTGCGGCCCTGCTGGCCAGAAGCATTTAAAGGGTCCCTTTAAATGAATCTGGCCAGCGAGGGCCGGGCCTTGCATGCCTGATCTCCAAGCAGCATGGCTGGCATGCCGCCCCTCCCCCACCCCTCCTGCAAGATTTAAAGGCTCCTCCAAGCGGCTGGCCTGTTAAATATCACAGGAGGTGAGGGAGAGGGGTGTCCATGTTGGGTCACTGCCCACGAGACAACAACACAGTCCAGAGTGGGTACAAAGAAAATTATTGACGGCATCTGAGATTATGTAATTGATTTATAGATTTTATTAATCTTCACATTGTTTTAACTGTCGTACATCGCCCAGAGCCTTGTGTGTGCAGGGACTGGGCAATTCACAAACCTAAAGTAATAAATAAAATGTAAGAAAGGCACCTGTAGCTTCACTTGTGAAAACACTCACAGTTTCCCCCTAAATAAGTACCTGGAAGAGGGTCTGGTTCTGGCTGTGCTATGCTTTGTACTGAATAAAGATCCTTCTTATTGCTAAATTGTATCTGACGCTGTAACTTGGATTCCAAGTCTAAGTCTTGTGCCTAATGCTCACCGCATACACTACCATGGGAGGGTAAAAAGCGTGCATCTCTGGATTGAGTTGCTAATGTGTTCTGTCCCAGATGCCAACTAAGGGTTTGGAATCTCTTCCCTTAGGAAAAGAAGGCACTAGTGAAAAGAGGTTCTGGTGGCAAATTGTCTGGAAACCAGAGAGGGTATAGACCACCTTGTGGTTTGTTGTTTAATGTACTGAAAAGTACAGGATTCCCTCTCATCCCTGGACTGGCCTGGGTGAGCTAATCCTGTACAAGAACTCTTTAAATCTTGCAGGAGTGGAGGGAGAGGGGTGGCCCCTGGTTGCATGCCTGAAACCGATTCGCTCCTTGGAATTCAGGCACATGCAGCCGTGCTGGCCAGAAGCATTTAAAGGATCCCTTTAAATGCTTCTGGCACTAGGGTATGGGCCTCACACGCCTGAATTCCAAGTGGCATTGCTGCTTGGAGTTCAGGAACATGGCTGGTGGCCACTCCTCTCATTCCCCTCCTGCAAGATTTAAAAAGCCCTCCAGCTGATCGGTGGGCCCTTTAAATCTCACAGGAGGGGAGGGATAGGGGTGCCTGTGTCTGGTCATTGTTGGGGGTGTGGCTTGGGGGCAGGGTATCCCCAAAATGATGTCATAATATTGGGGATGCCCTGCCCCCAACAATAACCACCAAAGTCGCCCACTAGGAATGAGGCCAGATTTGGCAACCCTAACCCAGCAATGTCAGCTGTACCATCTCAGGTTCATATTCCTGCTCATCATCTAATGTTATTTATGCTATCACATGTCAACAATGCCCTTCCACCCTCTACATTGGACAAATAGTCCAGTCCCTTCGACAAAGAATTAATGGACACAAATCTGACATTAGGAACCACAATATTCAAAAACTAGTAGGGGAACATTTTAACCTTCCAGGAAATTCAGTTGCTGACCTAAAAGCAGCAGTTATCTTACAAAGGAATTTCAAAGGGAGATTAGGAATAAAGACTGCTGAATTGCAACTGATAATGAAGCTAAAAGCAATGCATTCCCCTGGACTGAATCGAAACCTAGGTTTCCTGTCTCATTACCAAAGCTGATTTCTCCACACCTATTACCCCTCCACATATTTTGCCTCAATCCATTCACGCCTGCTATTGTCATTTACCTGCTATTGTCATTTGCCTGCTAATGTCATTTGGCATCTGAAATGACTCCACTTTCCAATAAATAGGAGCCATTCTAGCTATATCTGAAGAAGTGAGCAGTGACTCAAGAAAGCTCATACCCTGCCACATATTTTATTAGTCTTTAAGGTGCTACTGGTTTCTTGCTCTTTTCTACTGCTACAGACAGACTAACATGGCTACCCATCTTGATCTACCAACCTGTAAAGGATTTTGTAGGTCAAGACCAACACCTTGAATTGTTCCCAGAAACAGACTGGGAGTGCAGATGGACTAAGATTGGAGTGATATGGTCTGTACAACCTAGTCCAGCTAATATCCTGGCTGCAGCATGCTGTACATTGAAGTTTCCTGACACTTCTCAAGGGCAGCCCCACTTAGAATGCATTGCGCAACTCTAGTTTAGATGTTACTAGGGCATGCACCACAGTGGCCAGATCTTTTCTTTTCTGACCAGGAAAGGCTGGCTAATCAGCTGAAGCTAGTAAAAGGCACTCCTGGCCACAGCTACCACTTGCTTATCTAGCAATAGGCCTGGGTCCAGGAGCACCCCCGGCCTATGGACCAATTCCTTTAATAGGAGTGAAACCTCATTCAGAGCAGATGATACCTTCAGTCTAGAGTTAGACCTTCTGCATCAATTCAAGTTTTTTACAGCCTCCCTGGGATCAACTGGATGCATGAGATAGAACTAAGTGTCATCAATATACTGGTGACAACCAAGCCCAAATCTCCAGATGACTTCACCCCCAGTGGTTTCATGTGATGTGAAAAAATACAGAGGACAAGATGGAACCTTGTGGGACCCATAGGCCAAAAACCAAGGGGCTAAGCAGCAGTCCCCCATTAGCACTCTCTGAAACCTGCCCTCTGGGTAGGACTGGAATCACTGCAGAATGGTGCCTCCCAATCCCAGCCCAGATAGGTGGTCCAGAAGGATACCATGACTGATGGTATAAAAAGCTACTGAGAGGTCCAGGAGAATCAACAGAGTCACATTCCCTCTGTCCATCTTCTAGTGCAAGTCATCCAACAGGGCATCTAAGACTGTTTCAGTCCTACAACCAGACCTAAAACCACATTAGAAGGAACAACTGGAGTCCCGCAAGAAACTTGCGGGATGGTTATCTCATTCATCACACCTTTGATTCCTCTCCTCACCCCCTACCTCTCTCACACTATTTCTCCCCTCTGCCCCCCTTTTCTTACTCTCTATTTCTCCTCCATGCATGTGACTTCCTCTCTCTTTCTGACCTGTCATCTTTCTCTTTGTTTTTCTGCCTCCCCACTTCATCACTCTTTCTCTCTCTTTCTGCCCCCACCCCATCATTCTTTCTTTCTGCCCCCATCACTCTCCCAGCCTCCTTCTGCTTCATCCCCCACTCCGCAGAGCAGCAGTGGTAGCAGTGCTTCTAGCCACCCACCTACTTCCTCTCCCCCCACAGCAGCAGTGGCAGCGGTCTGGGAATCACAACGGATCTCCCAGCTACAGAGATCAATTCACTCTAGGGATGCCAGCTCCAGGTTGGGAAATTCCTGGAGATTTGGGGGTGGAGCCTTGGAACAATGAGGCTTGGGGTGGCAAGCAGCTTCAGCAGGGTATGATGCCATAGACTCAACCCTCCAAAACAGCCATTTTATCCCGGGAAACTGATCTCTGTCGCCTGGACAACAGTTGTAATTCTGGGTGATCTCCAGTCCTCACCTGGAGGCTGGCAATGGTGATTCTTGTGGAGGAAATGGCTGGAGGGTGGAGTCTATGACATTACACCAGTCCAAAGTTCCTCCCCTCCTCAAATCCCACCCTCTCCAGGCTCCACCCCTCAAATGTCCAGGAATTTCCCAATATGGAGT
>NW_015167083.1:602940-613631 GCF_001447785.1 Gekko japonicus
TCCCTCCTCCTTTTTATCTGCACAACAACCCTGTGAGGTTGGTTAGGCTGAAATATGTGACTGGTCCAAAATCACGCAGTCAGCTTCTACTGCAAGATGGGGATCTGAACCTGGGTCTTGCAGACCCTACTTTGAAGCTCTAACTGCTGCACCACACTGGCTTTCGTAGGGTGGCTGCTGATGAACGGTAGCAAGCAGCCGAGGCTAGGTGAGTCATGCAAATCAGGGGGGACCTGGCAACCCTAGACTACTGCCAGGCCTAGAGTTTCCAGCCTCCAAATGGGACCTGGATACCCGCCAGAATTACAACTGGACTCTAGACAGCAGAGGTTTGTCTCCCTGGATAAAATGGCCGCTTTGGAGGGTGGACTCTGTGGCATTATACCCAGCTGAGGCCTCTCGCTTCCCAAACCCAGCCCTCCTTAGAGTCCACCACAAAATCTCTAGAAATCCCCCAGCTTGGCACTGGCAACCCTTGTCAGGCCTGGCCCCAAGGCTCCCTTCCACCCTCCCTCCCTGAAAGGCCAAAAGAGGCCAGGAAAGGGCCCTTCCTCCACCATTTTACTGACAGAGCCAGTTAGAAGCCCCCCCCCCGAACATTCTAATCTCTCACCGTTGATGCCTAAAGCAGATCCCTGCAGAGGGCATTTCAAATTCAACTGTCCCTGAAGGGATTTTTTTTTAGTTTTTGGATTTTTCTACAAACCCAGGAAGTCTACTGACTATGTAGGAAAAGCTGTTGGGGGAGAGTGAGCCCCCTGTTGGTGGAAATAAGTATCAGCACAGAAAAAAATCTGGAAAATAGAATAAGGATATAAACAATTTGCCTCATCCACTAAAGCTTGGAGTTTTCCAGCTAGCACCCCTAATTTAAAACCACTGACTAAACATTGGCCACACATTCTTTGAAATGCTCCTTATGTTATTGCAGAGCTCTGCCATTAACTGAATGGAGCTGTAGGATATACATCTGTGCTTGTGTATTTTATATTACCAAAGGAAACCATATGAATGCACGATAAGGTAGCACCGTACAAAAGGCTTCACAAAGTTACTTGAATTAAATTATTGGGGACTGTGGTCTGTACTACTATGTATAGTTTGCTGTGGGTTGGGTCCCATTGTGTAATTTTGCATCATTTAATGTGTCATGTTAACACTCTTTGCTTCAGTGCTGACTTTTAGAGTTCCGACAGGTTCTACAACCCAAAACCTATTTCATTGTTTATTGAGTGTCCCATCTTGTTTTGATTTGGGGTGGGTGGGTTTATGTGTGTATATGTAAAATTAGAAAGGTGGACATTCAAAACAGTTATTTTGAAAGAGAAAAATGGGAGTAAGACAGCAAATGGTGTTTTGCTAAGCAAACATAAAATGTGTCTGGCAACAGATTTCCCTAAAAGTGTTTTAAAATGCTATCTCAGAGAAATTAGGCTAAATTTTGATCCTAACACTAAACTTCCCTTCAGTGTAGACACTGTCCTGGAAAATGCAGCAGTCTCATGAGCCTTTGCTCTATCACTAGACATCACAGGTTAGATATTAGAGTTTCTTGATCAAACAGCTAAACATTACCTCCGTCTTTCACAATGAGGTTCTATGCAGAATTACATTTTTATCTCTCTCTGTGCAAAGTAGTATTTCATTTTGTCTGCCCTGAACCTACTGCCCATCAGCTTCACTGGATGCCCTTGAGTGCTAGTATTTTCTGAGAGAAAGAAAAGTTTTCTTTGTCAACTCTCTCCACCCCATGCATAATTTTATAAACCTCTATTATTTCCCCCCCTTAAGTCGCCTCTTTTCTAAATTCCAGACTCTTCAGCCTTTCCTCATAGGGAGGTGTTCCAACCCCCTAATCATCTTTGTTGGGGGCATCTAGGTATTTCAAAACAACCAGGGGAAATAGATGAGTTTTTACAGAGATCTGTGGCTTTACCATTTCAGTCTACAGTTGGGGGGGAGGTCATGTGATTGAATTTCTCCTCTTTGCTGTACATAGAAAACTAGCATGCTAACATATACTAGGTTTTTATGTGAAGATTTTTTGTTGTTGTTTAATAAACAAAAGATAATTCAGACATGTGAAACATGTGTACTGTGAATTTTGGAATGTTAGAAACCAGTGGAAGTGTTGGATTTTTAAAAAATAAAATGTTTTCCTCATGTCAAATTAAGCATACCAAACAAAGCCTCCCTTCCACAAGCAGCAATGTTTTATGTAAATTATGGCAAGTTTTTAGCCTTATCTCTCACTTCTTGTTGTCTTTATTCACTTCCTTAAATTCATTTATTAAGACAGAGTCAAAATACATGGTGGTCTACCTGACACAGGGAAGAATGGATGCGTTCTTGGTATCCCAGCAGTAGTTTTTACTCCATTCTAGCAGACAAACCTATAGATTGTAGAGATAGTTATATATTGTCTGGTTTTTTTAATCAATTATTTTCATTCAAAAAGTCATTCAAATATCTTTCAGATGGAAGACCCTTTGAAAATTATCCCTCTTTAAGGATATCTATTTTCTTATTCCTGCTCTTTTGACCGACAACATACTTGTTTGTCTTGTCCAATTTGTACCCTGCTTTCTCATTTTTGTGCCATTTTCTGTTCTCTCACACCAAACTCTTTCTGTAAAAGTATGCATTTTTAACATTATTAGGACATATAGAGTGGTGTACAATACATGTACTATATATAGTATGTCTGTACTATATAATTTGCACACAGCATATGAAGGCAATGCAAAGAATTCTGCCAAACGAACAACATGTGGAGAAAAAAAAAACATTGACAAAAACATTAATGTAAACAGGGAACATTGACCCATCCTTAATTCACTCTAATGGGCTACTCAGGTTTAGGCTGTTTTTCCAATGGAATCTGACTTTAAAACTTCAGGCCATTTTGGTGCAGATTTTGTGAGAAAATGCTTGCACAGCAGAGAGTAACATCCTTCATTTCACTGCTCTCCAGTCTACCATTAACTTAAAATCAATGTTTGTCCTGCACAGACTCCTCATAAAAGATTGTTTGAAGATCTCTCCATCCACTTCGGCCACACTTGGCCACAGCCGAATCATTTTCAGCTTTTTTGCTCACAAAAAGTGGGCACTTGTCTTTTAATATTTTCCCTTCTCCCTCAGCAACGGATACTTTTTTAACAGTTTTGTTTCGGCAGCCAGTCTTCTCTACATTCCAATTTTCTGCTTTCTTTTCTGTGTGAGGCTGCAGTGATAAAGTGGTGGTATTAAGAAAGGCTTCAGTAATTTTCCTGCTTAGAAAGGTGGACATTCAAAACAGTTATTTTGAAAGAGAAAAATGCTGTGACGTCTGACAGGCTAACTAGCATATTGACACTTTCCAAAAGAAAAGCCTACTTAGTTGGAATTAAACCTGTATTTAGAAGGTCCTGTCCTAATACCTCTGCCTATTTGAATACATGGAAACTCATTTTACCAAGGCAAATCATTGTCCAACTAGATTTCCCACCTGCCCCCTTCCTACTTTAATTTATCTGTAAGCAGGCTTGTTCTTGTTCTTGCAAATGCTGTTTATTTAAGGTTTGTGGCTTCTGTGTGTCTAGGAAGAGGAGGGAAGCTAACACAGAGAGGGGAAAAATGAATAAGGGAGAGTCAGAAGACAGACACATTATTTCAGCCTCTTCCTGACAACAGTTTCCATCCTACAAACATGTGAGTCGGGAGGGCAAAAGAAAAATAACAGGATAGGGAAGATCTATAATTGTACTCTAGGTGCCAGGAAAGAAAAAGAACCATGTTAACCATCCTCTGAGATTTGAGTAATTGCTTGCTTGTTGCTTAACATGGTGATCTGCTCTGTGTTCTGTGCTTGCAGTGGAAAAAAAGGAGAAGGCAGGTGGACAGTATTATAGCAAAGAAGCCCAAATTATTAGATGGGTGATAAACAGCAAGAGCTATTTTTATTCCCTACATCTTTCCTAGCAACATAAGGAACTGGCTGTTTCATTTGCTCAGTGAATTTCAGTCAAGTTTCCAATATGGAAAAAGTGGTAGGAGTAGATGATTATATAGCCTGAAAACCAAGATCTCAATATTTATTTGCTTGGTGCACTTTTATCCTACCTGTCCTCAAAGGAGCTCAGGGCTGTATACCTTGCTATCCCCCTTTCCATTTTATCTTCGTAACAACAACCCTGTGAGGTATGTTAGGCTAAGAGAGAGGGACTGGCTTAAACTTTATGGTAGTATGGGAATTTGATCTGGGTCTCCCAGATTACAGACTGACCCTTTAACCACTAATACCAGACTGGGTGTGTTTGGTATAGTACAGTCAGGACAAAAGCTATACTTCTTCATGGGAAGTAATATTGAATGCCATAGTTCACTTCATTATGATGCAGTTTGAAAAGTCTAGAAGTGTAATAATATGTGAACGGGCTATCAGCATTCATTGGCTTATCTTGTAGTGGTTCTACATTTTGACGATCCTAGAATATTGCCTAATCATATTGGTTTCAAAATTGCCCTGACTAGCAAAAATTTCAAGGTCCATTGAAGTGTTGATTTTAACCCACAAAATCCTAAGCATTAGCATCTTCTCCATTAAGGTGTAGAATTTTCTAGTAACTGATAGTTTTCCATTTGGCAGAAAGGGAGCTGACTATATAGGGCTATATAGCAGAAAGGGAGCTGACTATATAAGGGCTATATAGCAGAATCTCTGGTTTGGAGTTGGAGAGTGGACATAATTTAATGCAAAGATATATGCACTTGAAAAATATTTCACAAACCTGATGAACTTTCTCCCCCTTTTTAGTCCATTAAATATAGGATCAGATTCAAAGAGCTGTTCATTCATCTCTATGTGTGCACAGAAGCTTCCAAGGATTTCTCTTCCTTTTGGTCCCACTGAAATGCTCTCTTGGGGAACTGGGAACTTGATGCTTCTAAATAGGCCACTACAACAGCTGGAAAGCATGGTATGTCCAGGCATTATGCTTCCAGGAGCCCTAATTGCCTGTCAACACTCAGAATGGCAGCAGAAGAAAAAAACAAAAAATCCGGATGACAGCAGCTGTATTGTTGTCACTTCAGGAGAGAACCCAGATACAGGGTAGCTCAAGGAATTGCCTGAAATTCTATAATTTTACCATAGAGTTTCTGGCAATTCTTAGAACTACCCTATGTCAATTCTGGATTTTCCCTGGAAGTGATGCAGTAACACAGTTGTTGTTGTGTCCCCCGTGTCCCCACCCTAATTCTCCTGGTAGTTCCCAGGCTTGGACTGGCAACCCTAGTCCCCAACAAGGTATTTGCTATGAAAAATGACAGTTGATCACCAAGTGATGGACAGCTAGAGATTTTTCTTGGCCTATCAGGTCCCTTGTAGTTCTCAAGGGGGCTACATTCCACAATTTGAGAAGCATATGCATAAGAAGACCATTCTTAAAGGTAAAGGTACCCTTGCTCGAAAGCCAGTTGTAAATATATGTAAATTATTTCCTGGTTTTCGGCCTAGGTACTTTCCCCCTCTTGCCAACAGCTGGCTACTAAACATATGCTTCAAACAGTCCTTGTTTTGTTTTTAATGTCAGAGGTCAGTGTGTTCTTGGTGTGACAGTGAGTATGGGCAGAAAAACTCCTTTCAGAGTTGCCGGCCTGACTACTGCACATTAATGAAGGAGGTGTGAATTTGTAGCGTGGGAGAGAATATATCCAATTACAATTTTATAGACACAAAGGGATGTGAATTACAAGATTATGTGGTTAGTGTGCCAGTGGACCCCAATTAGTGTGGTGAAATGAGCCAAAAAATTAACTTAGGCAGAGAATGTAGCATATTCGTACAGAAGACCAGATTGTGGCTGTACAGTGTGAGAACATGCAAGGGACAGCAGAAGATTCAAAACTGCTTTGACCTCCTTTATAATGGCTTATTTCATGTTACATCTGCGTATGGACCAGCCACAAAGAAAATGGGTTTTATTTTAAATAGAGACTCCACAAACGAGAATTAAACAGATAACAGCAGAGTGCGCTGAGGGAGGAAAAGTTTGATGATCATTTTGTAATATAGCTCTAAATTTCTCAGGTTTTTACCATAATGGAAAAGAGGACAAAGTCACCTTTGTCTTCAGAATGAGCTGTTGGCAGGAGACAACTGAAAAAAGATTTGTCCTTCTGTATTACAGTTGGAACTTCCTGACAATTGCAGAATAATGGGGAGTAAATATCAAGTTTAAGTACTCTGTAAAATGTTGTTCATTGATTTCCCCCCCCTCTGAGCATAAACCTTGAAGACTCAATAACAGTTCAAAGGGCTGAACATCTAAGAATTAAGTACACTCATAATTACTCCTGGCAGGGGTGTGAAAAAAGTCATGCTGCTTCTCATGAAGTAGAAATTAACCTCCTGCCTTCATTTTATTTTTCCAACTTTATAAAAGGAATTGGTTTGGGAGAGGAAAATCTACAGTGGACACTATAAAAAGAGAGTGACATTTCAGAGTGTGGTTCAAAATAGCCTGAATAAAAATGCTATAGACCTTTGGTCTTTAACAGGTGGGTCAGGCCCCACAAGTGAACCATGCTTGACCTATGGTGGGTTTCATCAGTGGTACCACAATTATTATTTTTCTTTGTTAGTTTTATTTTTAATAAATATTAAGATAGAAGGTAAGAGAATGGGAGAAAAGGTACAAGATGGAAGAAGATTTTTTTTTAAAAAAAATAAAAGACTGGGGAGGGGATATAACTTTTTTGGTTGAACATATGCTTTGGATGCAGCAGATGCCAGATTCAATTCCTCACATATCCACTTATATCTCATGCTGAGAGATATTTGCTTGCCCAGGGAAGCACTGTCAATCAAAATATACGATACTGAGGCCTCAATGGCCAATTTGTGTAAGGTAGTTATGTATATTTATCCATACATCTGTCTGCCCAAGGCTGAGGTTAAGTTGGCTTCTGATTCAATAACGGCTGAAGAATGTTATTGTAGATGATCAGAAAATGGTAAAAATGAACTCAAACTGAGGAGGGGGTATGATTTTGAGGAAATTAATCATACTAATCACAGACTTCATACAGCACTTTGGAGTGTTCAAATAGCTTCTCAGTACAATGACATTGTAATAACTACTCTGTGAGCATCAATTACCTCTGTATTTCACAGTATGATGTGCATGTACTGAGAGTGAGATCTAGCAGTTGGCCTATGACAATATCATACTTTTGTGGCTGCGACAAGGTTGGAACGATGGAGTTCCTAGTTCTAGTATTGGAGATCAACAGTGATCACAGAATATTAGGTAAATAGATGAAGCATGGCTTAATCAGTGAGAAAACTGGATGAGGGTAAAATGACAGGAACACTCCCACTACCTGAAGAAACTACCAATCATACTATGGATTATAAAGACACTTAGAATAATGAGCCATTCTTTTCTCAGTTTAGGATGTCATTTATGATAATGCCATAAATCTTGATCATTTATGATAATGCCATGATCTGTGTTTTAAAAGATTCTCGCACTCTTAATTTATTTTTGTTCGCATTTTTGTTACCTGACTATTTATGTACAATTAGTATACCACCCTAGAACACTCTAGTATTTGGAAACCATGGCCAAGGAGCATTTATGTCACCTAAGAGTTGACTACTTTCACTCTAGATATGAAACTCTTCAATTTCTATTTGTTTCTCATTGAAAAAGCTATAGGTGCTCTAACTGAGAGATACTATGCATAGCAAACCCAGATTATGACATTAACAGGCATTCTGATTTTACAGATTGCCCTGAGCTGATGATGTAGCAGTGAAAATGCAAATTTGGTATTTACCATTTCTTCGTTTATCAGTTCTTGTTAACTGAATAGGACAGAGATGTCTTGTTCTGCCTCATTTGCCATTATATGTCATTACTATAAAGACTAGTGGTTTAGTGCTTTGCAGTAGGTAAACAGTAGGAGTAACAGAGAGGAGGAAAGTGGATGAAAAGAGAAGGAACAGGATGATCAGATGTGGCCTGGAAGGGATGTGCTGACACTTGGGGGGGATATAATCTGTCCTGTGCAAATATGTAATCAAAATATGGTTGTTTATATACCATTTCTGGACCTTTCCCCCTGTATTTTTGAGTCACCTGTGTATAGATGCATTCTTATTGTGTTATTATTTATAGAATGCCAATGATGTGCATTGTGATTAACAATGCACAATGAGATAAGCATTCTGTAGATAGGCACTAGTCCTCTGCCTGCTATTCCCTCCCTCACAAACATTTGGAAAAGGCCTTTTTACATTTCAGTAATGTTTTCCACATAGATTATTTGCCCTAGGTTCAAAATGTTTTCCACATAGATTATTTGCCCTAAGTTCAATACTGTCGGGAAGGAAGTTGTTTCCCCCATTTCCTCACAGCATCATAATGCATCTGTGCACCTCTTGGGTTTTTTCCATATTTCCTCTGATCTTTCCCAACTGTGCTTTCCTACAAAGTTTTGGGAAAGACAGCAGTAAAGCCTGAATAGTTTTCATGGGAAAGTTTCCAGGCGGGAAAATTTGAATTCTCCATGTCCCACCAACATGGGGGTATTTTCCCTCCTTCAGTCCCTAGTTTGTTGTAGTGGTTAGGAGTGTGGACTCTAATCTGGGAGAACTGGGTTTGATTCCCTACTCCTCCACATGCAGTTGCTGGTGTGACCTTGGGTCAGTTACAAGCTCTTCATGAGCAGTTCTCAAAACAGCACTCTCAGCCCCACCTATCTCACAGGGGTCTGCTGTGGGGAAGGGAAGGGAAAGGAGATTTTAAGCTGCTCTGAGATATCTACGGGTAGTAAAGGGCAGGGTATAAATCCACTCTCTTCTTCTCTTCTATGGCAGCTGTTATGTATTGATACGAATATGTCTGGACATGTAGCGCTAAGGAAGCCATGCAGTCTAGCACACCTTCAGGATTTAGAACAATAGCCGACTCGGATCCTAGTGGAGTTTGCCCGGATCCTAAGGCTGACCTATGATGGACTCTTACACTGTAAATAGCCAATCATGGGAGTGGGGTATATGTTGGGTGTTGTGTGCTGCACGGATAAAAGCAGGGTTCGAACCCGGCTAGTTTGTCTTTAGTTAAGCTGAACTTCACTAATAAATATGAGCTGATCACTTGCTACATGTCTGAACCCAGTACATTATAGCAGCCATTTCCTTCCCCTGCCACTGGGGGATTTTTGTTTTAATTGGCAATTGAATACTTTTATACTGTTATAACGTTATAGTAATCTGTATATGATGTTCTTTGAATCCCCAGCTCTCTTTTTAAAAAGACATTTTCTGCATGCTCAGTTTACTCCTGATTTCCTTGGCAGTCTTCCCCAAGCACTGTAATCTCTTAGGGCAGGGTTCTTCCACATGTCTGCCTTCCCTGTGCATTTTCACAGTTGTAGAGTCGGTTTATTTTCTCCTGCATGTGCTTTAAATAATGAGGGAGGGTGCACCCCCACTTTTCTTTTTTAAGGCCCCTGAAATATTTATATATCTATATATTGTTGTAATGACAGTTTAAGCAGTATCCTTTGGTCGAATCCACATGTGTGTTTCTTGCCGGTTTCCTGACATTTTCGCTCCTGTCCACCAACAAACTGTCTACATTTGCATCCAGTTTCATGCTGGCATGGCGCCAGTATAAAAATCAGTGTCTGCATATGTTTCCTGCCTTTTGGTAGTGACTCCATTGTCATAGCCACTCCGCACTGGTTTAAATGAATGCTGTTCTTTGCTGATCTAACCCCTCCTGGAGTCCCTTCCAGATCAGCTGGTCCACGTCCCGGAGGTGGCTCTCAGCACCTCCAAGGACAAGGTGCTCTGCAGGGTTCTGGACTGGGTATTGAGGGTGTGGCCCACGGCCAAAGGGGATCCAGACTTTATGCCCTTTGCTTCCAGAAAAGACGAACTGTCCGTCCATAAAGGCTGTGTGATGTGGGGAAGCAGGGTGGTCATCCCTAAGCCCTTACGGGAACGGGTCCTCACCGCCCTTCATGATGCGCATCCCAGACTGGTGCGCATGAAAGCCCTGGCCCAAAGTTATGACTGAGCCCCAGCAGAGGCACCGACCACGGAGAACCACGAGGCTGCCAGGGGATTTTTTCCTGAGAATCCCGTGTACCCCAGGAACTACGCACAGGGAAGGGCCTGGGAATCCTCTCACTGTCCCTGGTCCAGGTTACATTTGGACTTTGCTGGACCTTTCCAGGGGCAGCTTTTTTTATACTCGTAGATTCCTACAGTAAGTGGCTGGAGGTAGTGCCAATACCTTCCACTTCTGTGAAGGCGGCCATCCGGGCAATGTGGCGGATATTCAGCACCCAGGGGATCCCCGACATGTTGGTCATGGACAATGGAACAGCATTCACATCCTGTGAGTTCCAGGACTTCACAAGATACTACAGGATCCGCCACATCCGGTCTGCCCTGTTCCACCCCGCAACCAACGGCCAGGCCGAGCGCATGGTCCAGACAATGAAGGATGCCCTCCACTGCATGGACTCCTCAGACTGGGACTACAAGCTGGCTGCTTTCCTTTTTGGCTAGTGAACTATGCCCCACACCACTACGGGGCGCAGTCCGGCGGAGCTACTTCTCGGCCGTCACCTGATGACCCGACTGGACTACCTGCACCCAGACTGCACACCAGTTGAAGCTCCAGCCC
>NW_015167083.1:613730-617286 GCF_001447785.1 Gekko japonicus
ATCCAGTTCCAAGTTCTTGGCCGGGCTCCGGCGGGCTGCCACCCGGTGTTCCTTCCCCCACCTGGAGGACACCTTGCTCAACCAGTTCCTGTTGGGCCTACGGGAACCCAAACTCCAACGGAGACTGGTTAGCCAGGATGACCTGACCCTAGAAAAGGCACTCAGGGAGTCCGCGGCCTACGAGAAGGTGCACCAAGACTGCTGCGGGTGGGCGGTCCATTGCACACAAGCAACGTTCGAGTTGGACGACTCTGAGAATGGGGACGAGGTGCACCAGGTCCATCGTCGGTCATCTTAGCCGGTTACCAAAGCGGGCAAAGCTCCTTCAACAGCCCCTGCCTCATGCGGCAGCTGCGGAAAGAACCACAAGCGCCGGCTGTGCCGCTTCTGAAACGCGGTCTGCCGGACCTGCAACAAATCGGGGCACATTTCCCAGGTTTGCCACTCCAGGGGGCAATGCCAGAAGCTGTCCGCCCACCAGACCACACCGGAGCCGCCCAGCGACCTCCACACCCTCTCGGCCCACTTCCCACAGCACCAGGTCTGTAATTTGCCCCCTGATGGCCCCAACAAGATGCATGTCACGGTTCTTATAGAGGGATCCCCTTGCAGCATGGAGATTGACACAGGGTCGACCTACTCCATTATCTCCTCGGACATGCTCTGCCTGCTGTGTCCGAAGGGGGGCCCGCCACTTCAGAAGTCGCGGGGTTTCCGGTTAAGGGACTTCAATAAGAACCCCGTGGCGGTGCTGGGCTGGGGCAAGTTCCGGGTACAGTTCCAAGACTTTAACAGCACCCTTGACCTGTTGGTGGTGGATAGGCATCTCTCCAGCCTGCTGGGACTCTCTTGGTTTGAGGCCCTGGGACTCTCTCTGAATGGAATCCACTGGGTCAGGTCACAGGATTTTGGCGCGGTGTGCGCAGAATTTCCCCGCATTTTTTATGGCACCCTGGGACGCTTCTCTGGGCCCCCCATCTCCCTGGATCTCGACCCAGCGGTGCAGCCCATCTATGTCAAGACCAGGCTGCTGCCACTAGCAATGAAGCCGAAAATTGAGGCCGAGCTAGATCGCTTAGTGGAACAAGGGGATCTGGAACTGGTCACGTCGGCACGGTGGGAGACCCCCATAGTCACCCAGGTGAAGTCCAACTGAGACGTGCACATTTGTGCGGATTACAAATGCACGCTAAACAAGGCTCTGCAGGCACACGCTTATCTGGTGCCGGTGGTGAGCCACATGTTGGCAGCTTTGGTGGGAGCCCGGGTCTTTAGCAAGTTGGAATTGGCACAGGCGTATCAACAAGTGCCAGTTGATGCCGCCACGGCCGAAGCCCAAACAATCACAACCCACAGGGGGGCGTTCAAGGTTCATCGCCTCCAGTTCGGAGTCTCGGTCACGCCAGGGATTTTTCAATCTTTTATGGATTCTCTCCTGAAAGGCATCCCCGGGGTTCAGCCGTTTCTAGACGACATGCTGATCACGGCTCCGGATGACTCATTCTTCGTGGACCGTCTGGGGGCCATTCTACAACGTTTCGACGCAGCTGGGCTCAAAGTCAAGTGGGAGAAGTGCCTCTTGGGGTGCCTCATGTTGAGTTCCTGGGCTTCGCGGTTGACGCTTCGGGCATCCACCCCACCGCGGACAAGGTGACCACTATCACGCAAGCTTCGCCTCCAGCATCCAAGTCTGAACTGCAGGCCTTTTTGGAGCTCCTGAACTTCTACCACTCCTTTTTGCCCCTCAAAGCTGCAGTCACAGAACCGCTCCATTGCCTCCTAGACAAGTCGGCACCTTGGGTCTGGGGTCCGCCACAAGCAGCTGCCTTCCAGCTGGTCAAAGACCTGCTTGTCTCGAATGCGGTCCTGGAGCATTTCAACGAGGTGCTCCCAGTGGTGCTGGCCTGTGACAGTTCCCCTTATGGGGTGGGAGGGGTCCTGGGCCACCAGCTGCCGGACGGCCGTGAGGTCCCGGTTGCGTACTATTCCAGGACTCTGTCAGCAGCTAAGTGCAATTATATGCAGATAGATAAGGAGGTGCTGGCGATTGTGGCAGGGGTGAAAAAGTTTCACCACTATCTGTATGGGTGGTACAGCCGTACAGCTGTACGGGCAGACCACAAGCCGCTGCTGGGCCACCTGGCCCCAGACCGCCAGATCCCCAGATGATTTCACCCCGGGTACTCCACTGGTCTATTTTCCTGGTGGGGTACTCCTACCCTCTCGTCCATCGCCCCGGCAAGGCAATGGGCCATGTGGACACCGTGAGCCACCTACCACTGCCGGTCTGTTACCCGGCTCCAGCTCCCGCCCACCAGATCGCTCTACTGGAGTCCCTTCCGGATCGGCCAGTCCACGTCACGGAAGTGGCTCGAGGCACCTCCAAGGATAAGGTACTGTGCCGGGTTTTGGATTGGGTGGTGAGGGGGTGGCCCGCAGACAAAGGAGACCCAGACATAACACCCTTTGCTTCTCAGAAGGACAAGCTGTCCGTTCACTGGGGCTGTGTCATGTGGGGAAGTAAGGTGGTCATTCCCAAGCCCCTATGGGAGCGGGTCCTCAGCGCCCTTCACGAAGCACACCCCGAAGTGGTGCGCATGAAAGCCTTGGCCCGGAGCTACGTCTGGTGGCTGGGGTTGTATTGGGACATAGAGGATGTGGTGAAGTGGTGCAACCCCTGCCAAGCATCCCGGCCCGAGCCGCCCCAAGCCCCGGAACAGGCCTGGGAATCTTCCCACCGCCCCTGGTCCCGGTTACACTTGGACTTTGCGGGGCCGTTCCAGGGGCAACTCTTCTTTATCCTGGTGGATTCCTTCAGCAGGTGGCTGGAGGTACTCCCCGTGCCCTCCACCTCCTCGAAGGCAGCCATTCAGGCGATGTGGCGGATCTTCAGCACCCGGGGAATCCCAGAAACGCTGGTCATGGACAGCGGGACGGCGTTCATGTCAGTGGAATTCCAGGAATTCACGAGTTACTATGGGGTCTGCCACATCCAGGCTGCCTCGTTCCACCCTGCCACCAATGGCCAGGCTGAGCCCATGGTCAAAACCACAAAGGACGCTCTCCGGCGCTTGGACTCCCCGGACTGGGATAATAAACTGTTGGCTTTCCTTTTTGGCCATCAAACGACACACCACACCACGACAGGGCGCAGCCCAGCAGAGCTATTTCTGGGCCACCACCTGGCAACCCGGTTGGATCGCCTGCACCCTGATCGGGCATCAGCAGAGACACCAGGCACGGAGACTCAAGAGGCAGCCAGGGGTTTCTTCCCGGAAGATCCTGTGTATGCATGGAACTATGCCCGGGGGCCCACCTGAATCCCAGCACGAGTCATACGAGTTAAGGGCCCCAGATCGTATGAGGTCTCTTGTGAAGACGGCCAAGTTCTACACCAGCACATCGACCAGCTACGCCGCCGGATGATGCAATTGGACCCTGAGGACTCAGACATGGCCAAGGCTCCAGAGTCCTCAGCCCAGGCCCAACTCCCGGCCGCCGACCCCCCGCCTCTACCCTTGGTTGAGCCCGAGACACCTCTTCTGGAGTCGCCAGG
>NW_015167084.1:0-2020 GCF_001447785.1 Gekko japonicus
ATGTTTGAAATCTTTTTGGCCCTTGATATGCCATGATATTAAGAACTAGGGCTTAATATTTCTACTCCACCTGTTGGAAAAATCAAAATCTAGCCAACTCCTTTTCCCACGTTCATCCATTTGAATGAATCACCGAGGACTTTATGGAGCTGTTTCCAAGGACTCTACCATGCAATATTCTGAAGCATAACCTAAAGAACATGCAGTCATTGTGGGTGTTCACAGTCCAAGGCCATCCTAACAAAGGAACACCATTCACCAAAACTGTGACAACTGGGAATTACTTGTTGTCCCTGCCAGTCTTTCTCACAGGGTTTAGTGCTTTAACCATTTATTAATCGCTTTCCTCAGTGGGCTCAAAGCGATGTACAGTTACTCAATATAGACAAGGGACTAACAATGTTTGTAGGGGATAGGGAAGACAACATATATTCATTTTTAATTGCACGCGCCGTCACTGCCCGGTATAGACGTCTTCTGGCTTGGCTCCGGCGTTTTCTGTACGGCTGTGTGTTGGCCAGGCTTCAGGACCCATATGTCAATCGCCACACTGCCACCACCTGGACAGAACATCCATTGCAGGGATTCTTTCGTAGCCGAGAAGCTATTTCACCTTCCAAGCCTCGACCAGGATGTCCGACCGTCAGCTAACACCCTCCCACAAGGGAGATTGGTGTGCCCATCCTCTCTAAGGAGTGGTTCCCATTTTATCTACTTGCCAAAGCTTTCGAATCGCTGGGTGGACGATGAGCTGGGGACAACAGGCTGGCTGCTCACACCAGCGCGGGGCTTGAACTAACACAGTTCAGATGTTAAGACAGTGGGATATACCCACTGTGCCACTGCTTCCTTAAGGAGGGACCTCCTCCTTAAGGAGGGCTGTTGCCTATTCCACTGAGTAGCTCCTATATATTGGCTGAGGGCCGTTCGCCATGAGGGAACTCCTGCCATCATCCACAGGAGTTTGTCACTCTTCAAGCTGCTGTATAGCCCAAGGTTTTGAGGAATACTGGTTCTTCTGGAAGTTTGCTAGGTGATGCTAGGTGATGCTTAAATCAAGATCCAGACAATCCCACTGACATACATGAATCAATATTGGGCCAGGATCAAGACGGTATTGATGCCTAGGAGAAGCCCAGTGCTACCAGAGGGCCCAATATAGTTATGCAGCCTGAGAATGTTTACAAGAGAGAGTGAAGATCCTGGTATGCATGTCAGTCTCCCCCCGCCCATGTTGGGCCTTTCCACTGGAGGAACAGATAAGCTGAGAACCTCCCTGAATTGCAGAACTCTTGCCAGGGATGGAAGTAAATGTGGCTCTTTTGGTTGATGGTAATTGCAAATGTAGCGCTTGCCAAGCAGCAGAGTGAGTACCACTAATGTAGACCTAATAAAAGGTATTGCAGTTCTGCTGCTTCTAGCATTTGTGTTGCTTGTTATTTCCACCTCTAAGGAAGCATTCATAAGAGCACACTCTTATTCCAAGTGAAATAATATGGAATATGGAAATAATATGGAAGGTCGGTAGGTCAGCAGTTCGAGACCCAAGTGCTGCATGACGGAATGAGTTCCCATCTCTAGTTCCAGCTCCTGCCAACCTAGCAGTTCGAAAGCAAGAAATTGCAAGTAGATAAATAGGTACCACTTCGGTGGGAAGGGAACAGCGTTCCGTGTGCCTTGGTGTTTAGTCATGCCGGCCACATGACCACGGAAACGTCTTCGGACAGCGCTGGCTCTTCGGCTTTAAAAAGGAGATGAGCACCACAGCCCTAGAGTCAGATTTGACTGGCTTTCGAGCAAGGGAACCTTTACCTTTTTACCTAAAAGATCAAGACCTAGTTTTCTTATGTCCAGTTTGTCACTGAATTACAACTCAGAGCAGCTTCTGATCATTTAACATGTATTATTTGGCCAAAACTTGCTCTAACTACCTTTTTGATTTTACAATCAGACTGTAATTTTGCCTCTCGTCTCACTCTTAAGATTGTCTGCACAGCAGGCCACTCTGTTTCTAGCAAGA
>NW_015167084.1:3717-3932 GCF_001447785.1 Gekko japonicus
CCTTATGTAACTGGATTTACAATTTGAATGTATTAGTATCATTTTTGTAATTTTCATATTTATAACATCATTGCTATCGTTAAAGAAACATTGAGCGCACTTTACACAGTTCCTGTGGGAGAGGTAAGGAACCAGTGACCTGAATTCTGCCAAAGAGGATAAAAGGCAGACCTGGCAAGAGGGGTGACCTGGGCCTCCATAGAGACTGAGGCATC
>NW_015167084.1:4358-21748 GCF_001447785.1 Gekko japonicus
CCTGGGGACAAACTGCTTGTTGAAATCTGTTGAGGCACCAGTCTTTTATTGAATACTGTTTTGGATAGATTTTTAGATATAGTTTAACTGTCGATTTCTTGCGTTGTGAATTTTATGATGGAACCTGCCCTGAGCACGCTCGTGGGGAGGGTGGGATCCAGATCGAACTAACTAAATATTTGTCATGAAGAGAAATCCGGCATCGTGCCTAAAGTAGGATCATGAAAAATTCTCAATTTTTATCATAGAAATTATGCAGTCTGGCAATGCCCATGAGCTAGATAAACAGTAAGGCATTTATATGAAACTCAATTGCATCCCAAGGCCACAGCAGCCCAATAGCTTGAGGTGGGCAACAGCATTGCAACTGAAATCCAGTAAAATATATAAATAAAACACCCATTCACAATTTTCAGTGCAAACATCCACATTACAATCATAACCTTTAAACATGAGACCAAATAAACATATTTTGTAATGTCCAGTTGTAGGCAATGTTCCCTCTAAGCTGTGGAGTCTTGTGAGCAAAAAATGCTACTTGGTGAGCTACTGGCATTAAAGTTGTGAGCGAGCAATCTGGCTACTGCATAAGTTAGTTTGCTCTGGAGCCATCCTTCCTGAGCTGAGACGAAAATGGGTGAGCCGGAGGCTAAAAAACTGTGAACTAGCTCACACTAACTCAGCTTAGAGGGAACAGTGGTTGTAGGCTGTGAGTTTCAAGGGGAGAGAGAACAAAATAGCTGTGAAGTAACTGTCTGGAGTGCTTCTCTTCGTTGTTGCCCGTGTGGAGATCCAGTGCCAGAAGATCTGTGCCATTACCTGTTATTCTGTCCACTCTACCAACCCCCTAGGAAGAAATTTCTAGACCCAATCTTGGCCTCCTTAGGTACTAGAACAGAAACTGAAAAAAATTCTAGTTCTGCTAGCAGATGTAGAAGCCGAGATTTTGTATAAGGTGGCCCTTTTTGCCTTCGCTGCAGAGAAAATTCGGAAGAAAATAGTAGCAGTACCATAGTTTGATTACTGACGGAAGTCTGGATGGGAGAGATAGAATTATTATAATGTTTTATTGTGTCCTCACTTAGTTTTTAATTCTTCTGGTTTTAGAAGTTTATATAGATGTTATTGTTATATTGTTCTGTCATTGTAACGGCCTATGGCTAAAGGCAATAAATTGAAACCTGAACCTCTTCATAGTCTCATTGTACAAACTTAGCTATGGGTGGTATTCCCAAGAGTGCATCCTCAATGAATTTTGAAGATATGGGTAGAATTTAGGGAAGGAGACAACATCCAAGTCAGAACTGGCTTCTTAGAACATTCATTCATTCATTTATTTTTGTGGTTTTTATCCCACCTTATTTTAAAATAATTTTTATATTTGTATCTGACCGTAGGCCTTCAAGGCCGCTTGCAAAATGTGGCCCCGTGAAATGAAATGAAAAGGGGGCTGGTGCAGATCCTGGTGCTCTAGTGCAATATGCCCGGGGTGACCCATGACTCTTCGTTAAGCTGTATTCTGAATCATCCGAAGTTCCTGAGCAGCCAGTAGCAGCAGCCTGCATGTAACACATTTCACCAAGAATGGTCGCTAGATGTCAACTGAACAAAAATGTTTGCAGCCTTCTTGTCAGGTGAAGTTGACAAAAAGCACACCTACCCACACCCTGCAACTTTCAATTATAGGGACTGAGGGGGCATGCCAGAGCTCATCTCCCTCCCCCTAACCCACTACCTTGTAGTCACATGTAGCCCACGATCATCTCTGTTTTGCCTGTCCTTCAGCCTGGATCGCCCACATCACATGGCCAGAGCAAGCATGAGCAGTAAGACTCCAGGACCTGGGGAAGATGCAGGGCTATTTTTGGGCAGGAACGCGCAGGAACGGAGTTCTGGCTGGCTCCTGAGTTGGCCACACCCAGCAGGAACTCATTAGCATAACAAGCCACACCCAACAGCAGAAACTCATTAGGATTGGCTACATTAGGGGTGTGTGGCCTAACATGCAAAGGGGTTCCTGCTACAAAAAAAGGCTCTGGGTTTTGACAACAAACAAAGTAGAATAAGAAGCAAAAGGTGGGTGTGGCTGGATGAGCACACTTCTGGTAACATGGGGGTGCGGCCTAATGTGCTAATGAGCTGTGCTGTCAGGGGTGTGGCCTAATAGGCTAATGAGTTCCTGCTGTTGGGTGTGGCCTATTATGCTAATGGGTTCCTGCTGGGCTTTTTCTACAAAAAGAGCCCTGGAAGATGAATATACAGCTGGGTATCATCAGTACTGATCATGGCTGCAGGATTTGTTAACTTTGGGGATAAGTAAAGAATGAGCTTTAAATCTGTTTACACTGTAGGAATATGCTGCTATGATGACTGTTATCAAATGTGTGCTTTGAATGTTTGATATTCCAATACGCTCCAACTCACTGTTTTTATTGCTACATTCTAGGTTAGCAGCTGATAGTGAGGGAAGAAGCAGTGGTGACAACCATCACAGTATTGTTAATACGCAACATGTACTGCTCCTGTCTTCTGTGTGTGCTTAGGCTGAGTCCACACTAGACTCTTCTTGGGCAAAAAAAAATATTCTGAGAAATTGCATATCATAATTTCTCTGCTATACATACACACCCACCTTGCTGACTTTTGGTCCACTGTAACTTTTTGACATTCGGTGAGTATTGTCTCCTCTTGCAAATTCTAAATTACTGGGGGAAAGGTCCTTGAAACCCAGATTTATATACACCATATATTTGTTTTGTAGATAATTATGCCAGAGTGTAGAAATCTAAAAGGAAAGGGGTTTGTTTGTGTGTGTGTGAGAGAGAGAGACACAGACAGACAGACAGAGAATATTGCTGAAAGGGCTGGTGAAATAGGCAGGTACACACAAAATCAGAAAAAGGTGCTGAAGTTGCGCAAAGAACATCAGTGTCTCTGCTTATTTCCCATGCTTCTCTTTTTGATCATTAGTGAAGAACTGATTAGATGGATGTGCCTGCAGTCAGATTAGCAAAATACTAAAAATCCTGATAAAGATCTGTGTGTGTGCATGGGGAGAATATTAAACTAAGGTGAGTACTTCTTTATGTGGCACAAAGGCCACGATCCAAAGAAGTGATTTGCACTCAAAACAGATGTTGAGTGTTACAGCACAGGCTCTAGCTTGACAAACACACATTCATTCATGTCACGGAATATCTGACACAAAATTTAAATCTGGTAAGGACACTGCACTGGAAGCCTCCGCTTGCTTGCTTCTCGCAGTGCTCACTTTCAAGCAAGGGTCCCATTCTTCCTATTTTAGTACCTGTGCTGCCGAAGCGAGCACAAGGAAGCGTCCCATTCTTAATGGCTACTTGTCTCTGGCACTGGGCCATGTTACAAAGAAGTTCTAACGACATGTAACCTTGTTCCCATGTAAATGAGTCCTTCGGCGTTCAGATATAGTGCTTCGAAGAAACCAAGGCTTGATTATTAGCAGTGCCGTCCTAAGCAAATTTACACCCTTCTGAATCTGTGTAAGTGAGTGGCCTTAGAAAGGTGCAACTCTGCTTAGAATTGCACTGTCGGTGGGCACTTCACAAGATGCTAGGAGTGTTTATTGGAATAAATCGCTAAGATCAAATGATCTTTAGAGCATTAGGTTGTTACTTTAAAGATATGGATTTGATGTACATTGTTCAAACTGGAATATATTTGAAAAGTAAAATAATTTGAAGTAACTGCTATTTGTCATGTTTGTTTTGTTCTGAAGGAAGGATTCAAAATCAGAGTTTGAATGTGTTTATATTTGTGTGGGAGTGTGTAGCGGTCTGAGATAAATACTTTAATGTGTCTACTCCTATTATGAACTGAGATGGAGGCAGCTCTTAAACAAGTCACTCATGTTTATTCAGCTCATAACAACATGACAAAATGCATAGAACCAGGCTGACTTATATACAACTTGAACAGGGGTAACCACACCCAACAAACAGATAATACCCAATAGAAATACAGGGCTTGGAACCTATGAGAGTGGTTCCTGCCGAAAACATAGGCTTCTCTGATTGGTTAGTTCTTCAGTCCAGACACTGCTTTGTTTTAATAGAACTTATGCTTAAGGTAAACATTGCTTTATTAACTTAAGACATAACAGCCCCCTACACTTGGGGTGCTATTTCTCTCCTGTTACATGGAGGTAGTTTGGCAGTTGCAGTTCTAATTGACATGCCTACATTCAGTCTCAGACCGTTACTCAAGTGCACAAATGCTGCGTCTAGATAATATCTTTCTGGCTTCATTACTTCTGGACTTGGAGCTTGTTCACACATGTAGGCCCAGCATTTAATTACTGCACCATCAATGGGTCAAGTGGAGAGCAGGATAGCTGAACAAGCCATTCCAGACCAAATGCCGTGTCGAACTTTTATGTTACCTCAGGTCAGCTCAAGCAATGTGATTCAGTAAGATCAGCTCGCATCTTCAGTGTGAGTCACCAAGCGTGGAATATTTTGGTAATGAGAAGTGAAATGTTTATGTGTTCAGGCTCATTGATCATCCTTTGCCTGACTCACCAACTCCCCCCCCCATGAGCAATTCCTTAGTTAAAGGATAGGATAGGAGCCTCCTGCCCATGTGTGTCTCCGAAATGACACAGGATTCTTTGTCTCAAAGTGCCAATATTAGAACAGGCCTAAAAGCGAACTGCTGTTACTTCAGCACTGAAAATTTAAAAGGTAATTTAAGCATCTCTAGTAGAAATGCTTGGGTAGCAGATTTTTCTAGCAAAACCATTCAGATGCAGGAAATCGCTGAAAACATAAGACTATCTCAAGCTTCAAGTATACGGATGATTATTCTTTTGGGTTAATAAGTTCCTACAGTAACTGGCTTGTTTTCTGACATAACTGAAGATAGGAATTAGGCCATCCCCTTAAAACTAATTACAAGCATACTTCCGAGTCCGGGCACATTTGGTACAAAATTAGTTGGATGCAAGATATAAGCAGCCATCTCATGGTTTCACTGTATGAACAGTTGTTTGTAATAATACTGACCTACCCATTCACAGCAATCAGGTGGTGTGGCTCTGCTGAGGCTACGGATCTCAGACTAAAGGTGAGAGATCTAGATATATGAATGATATCCAGGGGTCATTTCGTAGAAAAATAGGTGCAGGAGCTTATTAGCATAACTCATTAGCATAACTTATTTGCATATGCCACACCCCCTGACATCACTGGAAGTGTGTCAGAAGGCAACACCCACCGCTCAGGCTCCGCTGGACTGTTTTGGATAGCTAGCTATTGGGGGGGGGGGACGTGCAGATCTGTCCTCACGGAGGAGGGAGAGCTTGTACCTGAATAAAACTTGGTCTTAAAGGCGCCACTGGACTGTTTGGGACCGGGGGGGCAGGGGGCGCTCTGCAACTTACCTGGCTGCTTCTTGCTCTGACTCAGGGCTGCTGGGAGCAGGGGGTGGGGCTTGTTGCATGTGCCCGCCCCCTGGGCTCTTTACTGCCGGAGCTCCGCTCCTGTGCACTCCTGTAGGAAATGACCCCTGATATCCCATTTTTTTAAAAAGCCCTTGCATTTTAAAAAGTCCTTGACCTGTATAGCCCAAGCTAGCCTGATCTCATCAGATCTCAGAAGCTAAACAGGGCTGGCCCTGGCATTTGGAAGGGAGGCCATGACTCAGAGAGAGGTAATGGCAAACTATCTCTGAGTGTCTCTTGCCTTGAAAACCCCACAGGGTTGCCGTACGTCAGCTGTGAATTGATGGCAAAAAACATTTAGGTAACTGACTTCTGGTTTGGGGTGTTGCACGATAAGGACGCTAAAGATAATGCTCCATGGACTTTAATCTTCTGGCACAACTATTACTTAGGAACATATTGGTGAGAGAATTGCCCCTGCAGCACCCTACACTCAAGTGGGTATCGCAGGGAGACTCTTTCACCAAGCGCCACCCTCTGTCCCTGATCATGGAGAAAGAAGGAAAAGCACTGTACGGCAGACCCCTGCACTCCTATACAGACTATCCATATGCTGCAGATGACTAATGGAGGTTGGTGTGGACAGGTGAGTTACTCAACCTGCTTGTGGGTTAAGGAACTTCTGTGGATGTGTTTGCAAGGCTTAATTATGGCAGGAATTGCCTTGTCTTTATTGAGTTAGTCATGCCATGCCTGCTGTCTGTATTTTCATCACTCACTTTCTCCTGCCTACTTTCCAGTATAACCAGCTCGCCTTGGTGACCACCCACCCCTGAATCTCAGTTGTCATGGAATGGTATTTCAGGGTTCATCTCAATCATAAATCTAAAATGTTATTTCCTCTTCTTTCATTTATTTTTTGAACAGATGGTCATGAATAATAAGAGATGTTTTTGGAAGTTGCTTTCCATCTTCCATGGGGGCCCCAATCTTATGGAAAAGGAAGGCTACTCTTGTTCAGTCAGATCTTCTTCTCCATACAAACAAATGTGTATGCTTCCTCTAGCTGCTAAGGTGCATTTAGCTGTAACTTCACACAAAATGTTCTTCAGAAGCTTGGAACCTTAAAGGAAACACATAACCAATATTCTCCAGAAAGCCTTTGTTGTGTTGTGGTTAGAGCAGTGATACTCACTAGTTCAGGAGTAACATGTGGCTCTTTGGCATGCCACCTGTGGCTCTTCTGGACACTGTTCCCCATTGTGGTACCCAGAGGTCATTTCGGGGGGGAACGCGGGGGATCGCAGTTCCCCTGGGTGAGGTACGGGGGCGGGGCACATGACGAAGCCCGCCCCCTGCTTCCGGCTGCCCCGCTTCCGGCCCTCATTCAGCCAGGAGGAGGCAGGAGAAGAGGGAGGGTAAGTTGCTTCCTCCCTGCCTCTCCCCACCCCTGCCTGCCTGGGGCCAGGGAGGGCCTTGGCGGGGCTTCCTCGCACTCCCGCTGGCCTTGCAGGTCCACCGCCGGGCCCCTCCTGGGGTTCGGCAGTGGAGCTGCAAGGCCGGCGGCGGAGGCCGGGACCGTTGGGGGTGGGGTGTGTGCCTTATGACCCACTTCCGGTGATGTCAGGGGGTGTGGCATATGCTAATGAGTTATGCTAATGAGTTCCCCTAGCTGTTTTTCTACGAAACGACCCCTGGTGGTACCTGTCCCATGTTCCAAGAAAATGAGAAAAATGAGTAAGGTGAGAACTGCAGTCCTCATGCCAGGGATGGAAGCAAAGGACCCATCTTTTCCAACAACACCCACTCTTTTCCACAGCATTCACTTTCATCTCTGCACCCTGGTGGCTGTTGGGAGGAGAGCAAGATGGCCACAGAGACGAGAGAGTGAAACCACCATAACTCCCACCCAGCAAGCTGGCTACAGGATGTGTGTGTGTGTGGGGGGGTTTGCTTCCCTTTCTCCACAGCCAGCTCGTTCTCCTTTGGGTGCCTTGACAATCTTACTGTCTTGCCTGAGCGTCTGTGTCTCATGCTAAGGAGAGAGAGAGAGAAGGCCGAGAGGGAAGCCCTTCCCCTCATTCCAGATACACTCCAGATGAGTTTATTTCACAGTGAAAGTTCAGAGAGTGTGGGTCATGTTTTATTGGTGTAAAACACTGCATGTTAATGGGGTTCATATCAAAGTGCCAATTATGTGCAATGCAGGTTTATTTTTACAAGAGGATCTATGGCACAGAAATAGCTCTCTGTGTTTCCCTTATGCATAAATGTCAAGACGATTGAACATTGCAGTAAATAAAATCTCTGAAAAAGCACACTTTGAAGTAGGAACACTTGTCATTGCGGCCCCTGAGAACAATGCTTTGTTGAAAGGCATTGCATTGGTTTGAACTGATGTGTTCTGCTACAGGCACTGGCTTGTAGTTTACTTCTTTGCTTGCTTCTTAAGAAAACTCTGTATCAAGGATTCTGAAATTCTCCACCAAGAAAACTCAAGTTTCTTCTCCTAGAAGGGATTACACAAGTCGCCTCAACACCTGCTAATATGCTTATTTTGCATAAATGCTTCCAATTTGCTTGCTTTGTATCAGATCTTAAACACATTTAATCTGAAGAAAGTCCTGCTGATATTATGGCACTTGGTCTCTTGATTGCAACATCAGCCTGTAAAATCTGGATTAAAAAAATATATATCTGTATCAATTTTACAAGAAGTGCTGAGGTGGCCAGAGGAGAGTATGATCCCGTTTATTTCAGAAATATTCATGGGAAAAATGTACTAAAACTACAAAAAACAACTTTATGAGACTAACATGCTCCAATAAAGTGCTAGTGATGTTCTGATACACACAAGATGTCATTTCCTTATGGTCTCACAATTCAGAAGCTCTTCAAGTGGCAAACCTAGAAGAGAGCTATATAAAAGGGATAATAGAGGTGTATGGAGCTGGAAATCATGATGGAGGGGCGTGCAAGCATGCAGTGCACAGGAGTGTCAGTCCCAGAACATGAGCATTTATATAGAACTGCCTGTTTACAAACTTCTCTTCACAGTCATGGGGACTAAACGCTTGCTTTCTTAAAAATGGAAGTGGAGAGCATCTGAATGCCATGCTGAACTCTGTGCTAGGTGCAAAATCCCCCAAATTCTGAAACATGGAAAAATGCAAGTTCGATTTACAATTCTGTCATGGATTTATATCACTATTTTATAGGACTATCATTAAGCGAAAACTATTAAAGCTGCAATCCCATGCATGCTCACCTGGGAATAAATCCTGTTAATCTGAGAGCCCATGTAGTGTAATGATTAGGGTGTCAAACTAGTATTTGGGAACCCCATGTTCAAATCCTTGCCCTGCCATGGAATTTGTTTGGTGACCTTGGGTCAATCACACACGCCAGCCTAACCTACCTTACAGGGTTGTTGTGAGGACAAAATAGGGCAGGTGAGAATTATGATATATGGTAGATCTTCCCAACTCTGTTGAACCTAGGGGTCTTTTGGAATTTTGGGAAGTGGTAGTGGGGGCCACCACAAAATAACTGGCACAGAGGTAGGGCCAGTACATAAATGGCTACCTTCAGGACAAGCACAAAACGTTGGGAGGTTCCACAAAATGTTATGGTATTCCAAACCATACCTAGCAGATTCTAAATGGGCACACCTTGCTGACCCAAAAGCTGTGCTTCATAGACTCTTTGGAACCTCCTCTGTTGAAAATGTCTCTTTGTTTGTCGAGAAGATGCAGTTTGGTTTCAGTTTCCAAAGTAAGAGAAGGTTTGCTTCCAAGCCCAGAGACCTAGCAAGTTTGTGTTTATGGCCAAACTGAGTGTGTAGCTGTGATGTGCTTGTCTAGGAGGAGCTCAGTGCTTTGCTACTCACTCCATTAGTAGGAAGTGACTGAAATCCCCTGTTATCTGGGATATGTGGCTCCAGTTGGAGCTGAAAGCCGAAGAGTAAAAATAACCAATGCATTTTATTAGCCGTGACACTGAAAAATCCTACCAACCCTGACTGGATTCGACACAGCTGGCTCCTCTCAGAGGAAACTGTCTTACTGATGAGTGCAACCCAACTGAAGCAAGGTCTGATAGGAAAGGCTGCAAGTCCTTGTCTTTAAAAAAAAATGCTTATTCATTTTTAAACACAGCTAAGTAACTCTTCCTTGGCTCTGATCTAAGACATCAAACCCTTATTACATAAAAATATATAAATATTGCTTCTTTCTTCCCACCAGCACGGGAAGATAAAGAGACGGCAAATATGGATCCTTCTAAATCCCCTTTAGCTTAGTAGTTGCAGAGAGGAGGAGAGATTATATTGTGAGAGAAAACACACTCGCTTATATTTTATTTTATTTATTTATTATTAAATTTATACCCCGCCCTCCCCAAATGGGCTCAGGGCGGCTAACAAATTTTAGAGTTAAGAACATAAGAACATAAGAGAAGCCAATGTTGGGTCAGGCCAATGGCCCATCTAGTCCAACACTCTGTGTCACATGGTGGCCAAAAATACCAGGTGCCATCAGGAGGTCCACCAGTGGGGCCAGAACACTAGAAGCCCTCCCACTGTTGCCCCCCCAAGCACCAAGAACACAGAGCATCACTTGCCCCAGACTGAGAGTTCCTATCTATACCTTAAGGACCTAAGAACATAAGAGAAGCCAATGTTGGGTCAGGCCAATGGCCCATCCAGTCCAACACTCTGTCACACAATGGCCAAAAATACCAGGTGCCATCAGGAGGTCCAGCAGTGGGGCCAGGACACCAGGAGCCCTCCCACTGTTGCCCCCCCCCCCAAGCACCAAGACTACAGTGCATCACCTGCCCCTGTTCCCCTCCATGGTTTAATAATTTCCCCAAATAATATTGAAATGTGACACCGATTACTGTGCAAAATGTTTTCAGACACAGTTTGTTATACGTCTTAACTTCTGGACTAGAATAGCCTTTGAAAGAGAATGATGGTCTTTCAGAACTCTGGACAGCTCCTGCAGCAGGCTGGTACTTCACTGCTATGAGGGGAATGCATCTGTTATGCTTTCACAGGCTGAACTCTAGACTGCAAAGCATTAGAAGGCAATGTGGGTCCATTGTCCCCTGAGGTAACAACAGCCACCCACAGTCCTCGCTTGTTCTCATGCATGGTCATGCCTGTTTATGATCAATCTACAGATTGGAGCCAGAAGGGGGAAAAAATTGTGGATGGGCTTCAGTGGGCTGCAATGAAAGGAGGGAATTCACCATGCCTGGTAAGAAATGTGTGATTGGATATAGATTGCTAAAACAATGAATTTGTATTTTAATTTTATTAGATTTGTAGTTTGCCCTCCCTGCTTAGCAGGCTCAGGGCGGGTTCCATCAAATATAATATACTAAAGGTAAAGGTTCCCTTGCTCGAAAGCCAGTCGAGTCCAACTCTAGGGTTGCGGTGCTCATCTCCGTTTCCAAGCCATAGAGCCAGCGCTGTCCGAAGACGTTTCCATGGTCATGTGGCCGGCATGACTAAACACCAAGGCGCATGGAACGCTGTTCCCTTCCCACCGAAGTGGTACCTATTTATCTACTTGCAATTTCTTGCTTTCGAACTGCTAGGTTGGCAGGAGCTGGAACTAGAGACGGGAGCTCACTCCGTCATGCGGCACACTCGGGTCTCGAACTGCTGAACTACCGACCTTCCACAGCCTGCAGTTCAGCGTCTTAACCACTTGAGCCACCGCAGCTCCCAAATATAATATACAAACAGTTAAAAACAATTAAAATACATAAGATAAAATACAATAGTATCCCTGTGTTTCTAATCAAAGCCTCAACAGGTGAAGTCTATTTCAGATTGGGGTTCCCATATGGTTCTATTTATCGACCAACGTTACTGCAGGGCCTTCACTAGCTTCAATATACCGGCAACCTACTTCTAGCCTTTTTGTGCCATGATGCAGTTTGAATTAGCTTGTCGGAATTTAATCAGAAGTGTCACATGGCTGCTCTCTAAACAGAGAACATTAATTTTATGTAGAATATAATTATTGTCATCCTTTATGAAATTGATTTTATTTTATTGTTGTGGACTCAAGATTATTCATAAATAATGTGTTCGGAATCCAAGAGCAATCAAGGTTGTAGCTGCATCATTATTCGCATCACACAAGTGATGTGAAGCCAATTTTTAGGATCAAGGCGATAAAACACAAAATGCACTGTGTATTTCAAGGCTGTTGACAGAAAGTGAGCACATCAATTGTAAGAAAAACAAAACTTGAGTTTGGAGATGTAACAAGCACAAGGTTAACACTGGCAAGAGAGAGATGTCCCAAAGCTTTTATACCTAGGGCAGAGGTTACCCCACTAAAAACATCTGGAACTTCTGCAGCAAAGAAACTTGGAATTTATAATTCTAGATAACCGAACCATTACCCATTTTACCCTCCTTTGGTTTCCATAGTGGGATAAAAATCAAAGCAATGGCCTCAAAAAATTCAGAAGCCTTTTTTAAAATTGCAGAGTAACTAAGTGAACCAAGTCAAGTGGTAGCATGCCTACATTAGTTTGACATAGAAAACCCATTCCTACATATAGACAGTACAGTAATACTACCCCCTTTTCAGATACTGTGCTCCATGCACACTGGGAAGCTGGCAACCACTTGTAGATCCTCCTGCTACGCCTGGTTAACATCAAGTCAAGTCAAGTATAAGTTTATTGTCTTAGCCATAGACCATAACATAATACATCAGACTATAAAATGGCAATATAAACAACAAGAAGGGGGACCCGCGATACTCGGGGGGGGGGAGAAGCTCCAAGGGAGAAAGAAGCAGCCGCAGGTGAGCCTTCTCCCCTGCCCCCCCCCCGTCCCCAGCACCCACGGCGAGGCCTGCGCCCCTCCAAGCCTTCTACCCCCCAGCACCGGTGGCGAGGCCTGAACTCGGCCTGCCAAGCTTTCTCCCTCCCCCCTCCCCTAGCGGCGGTGGTGGAGAGGCCTGGCCGGCCCACCGAACTTTCTCCCCCCACCCCGGTGATGGTGGCGAGGCCTGGCCGGCCCACCAAGCTTTCTTTCCCCCCTCCCCTTCCCCCCAAGCAGCAGCAGCGGCGGCAGTGAGGGCTGAGCTTGGCTCGCCAAACCTCCCTTCCCCTGGGCGGCGGCGAGGGCTGAGTGGCTTACAGCCGCTGGCCAGCCAAGCCTTCTCCCACCACCACCCCTCCCTGGTGGCAGTGAAGCACAGGGAATGCTCTTTTACTTTGGGGGGGATTTAATATCCCCCCTATATATAATTACAGTTTTTAGATTTTTCTGCACTTCTGGAGATTGCCCCAAATGTGCAGGAAAATCTCCCTGCCCCCCAAGTGCCCCCGATGTGCCAATTCAGACGGAGGAGGCATGTTGGGAATTAGATATATAGATTTTTTAAAAATCAGTATACTCCTATACTCCTTCTACGTTACTTTAAATACAAAACTCATTCTGATTTTCCTTGTTACTCAGGCAAATAACGCCATCCTACTAGAGACATTGAGCTGCGGTGGCTCAAGTGGTCAAGATGCTGAACTGCAGGCTGTGGAAGGTCAGTAGTTCAGCAGTTCAAGACCCGGGTGCCGCAAGACAGGGTGAGCTCCTGTCTCTAGTTCCAGCTCCTGCCAACCTAGCAGTTCGAAAGCAAGAAATTGCAAGTAGATAAATAGGGACCACTTCGGTGGGAAGGTAACAGCGTTCCGTGCGCCTTGGTGTTTAGTCATGCCGGCCACATGACCATGGAAACGTCTTCGGACAGCGCTGGCTCTTCGGCTTTGAAACGGAGATGAGCACTGCAACCCTAGAGACGGATTCGACTGGCTTTCGAGCAAGGGAGACCTTGACCTTTACCTTTTTACTAGAGACATAGTGGTCAAGATCCGAGAGTAAAAATTTGACCAGATCCAGATCAGAGAGTCCATTACGCTGCAGAGTAATAGGGATGACAAGGGGTGGACCCGCGATACTCGCGGGGGTGGGTGGGTGGTGAGGGAGGCAGAGCTCCAAAGGTCACCGCAGACCCCCACTATGCCGGTCTGGAGGTTTACACACCCACACACACACAGTACACATATGTCGAGGATCCCTTTCGCTGTGCGTCGTGGGATGCTTACTCAGAAGCAAGTTCAGTGGGCCTTATTACCTAGGAAGCGCGTTTAGAAGTGCAGCGTTTGAAGGGTAAGATTAAGACCCAGTCGACTGGGGAACCCCTTCTTGCTGCAGCCAGGTAGGAAATCATTTTTGCCTTTTAATCTGGCCCAGGAAACACTAAACGAAGGCAAGTCACATCCACACAGCCTTGAAAGCGGGAAAGTGTAGTTCTCCCATCCACGGGGGTGGGGAGACGGCGGAGGCCCTCCACGGCCAATACTTCCGTGTAACAAAGGTATCTAATAAAAAAAACAGATTGCTTATTATTTCCCGCCTGCTCCTTGGGAAGGTTTTTTGCGTTTTTTGCGCTCACCCTCCTGTTCGTGGTTGCACCTGGACTCCAGTGGTGCTAATCCAGGTACATTTAATACACACGCGTGTGCACACACACACCCTCGGCTTCCTGGCCCACTGATTTCAAAGGACTCATCCGGGATTAATCACAGTACCAAGAGGCCATTTGTTTCAGGGGCAATTCTTCTAAGAACTTGGGGGGGGGGGCACACACAAATCACCATTGGGAACTTGTTCCAGCATGAAGGAAACACGTTTAGAGCGTGTGGTGACAGCGGATCTGAGTGCGCATCCGGGGGATGGCAGGCAAGGGCAAAATGAATCCCCCAGAAATAAATGGCCAGACCTGGAGTCCCCATTCAGTATTGCCCTCACCCTTCGATCCAGATAATTAGGAGTGCTTCTAACACACTCTTCCCAAACGGAGCAGTCCGACTAACTTCTGGAAAGGCTCCTTCCGACTGGTTTTGCATTTGACCACAGGCCCTGGTGGCCTCCGGATCTCCCAGTTGCAACAGCAATAAAATAAAACTTCCCAGAGTGCCATAGTATCATATATTCTCGGCTACGTTACCAAGATCTTTCCTTAAGCACCCGCGATCTCCAGAGACCCACGCCAGTCAGGGGATGTGCGCATCTGAGTTTTATGCGCCACAAAACGTAGTCTATAAAGGCGCAGCGGGGGAAGTGGTGTTAACTTATTCGGGCAGCTCTCAGTGCCACTCACTAAGAGAGCTGTTATTATGCGGAGTCAGAGAAAGGGCTCCTGTCTAAAGAGAACACAGGGCGAAAAGAAACAGATATAACCCTCAGGGCGACCGGTGCAGGATCAGGAGTCGACGCTTGCCTCTGACGCTACTTCTCACAGGACTAGTTTACATAGAGATTGCAAACCGAAGAAAGGCCCACCCACCAGCCTCGGTCCTTGTTGGAGACTGCAGGGGTCGCTACAGAGTGGGCGCTGCCCACTTTCGTCCCCCCCCCCCGAACAACGGGGCTGAGGAGAAAGAGGAAACCGCGGTAAGGGAGGAGAAAAGAGTTCAGTTGGCGGCTTCTCTCAGGATAGAGCTGAGCAAGCGCGCACAGCAACAGGCTGCTGCCTGGCCTGGGAGGGCGCTGCGTGCAACACAACCAGGTAAAAGGGACGCGGCTTGGGATTAAATCAGAGACGGGCAGCAGGGAAAGGATAAGAGCTGGCTTCCGGAGCTCGCACTCAACTTAATTTGCACCCGAACTGCAAGAAGGGGAAGGTGGTGCGCGCTAGAGTTCTCCTCTTCTGCCTACCAAGTTGGGTCTGCGGCAGCTTGCAAGCGGGCGTCCGGCAGCCTGAAGCTTCAAGCCCCGGCTGGCGGCAACAAGCACTGCTGAACTTAGCTCGGGGGGAAAGGGTTGCGTTGCGGAAGAGGCAAGAGTGTCCAAGCGGCGGTGGCGGCAGCGGCGGTCGCAGAGCATTCCCCGCGCATGCGCAGGGGACGCTCTGTGGGTTTCGGGGGGATTTAAACATCCCCCCGATGGTTTTCCCCAGATTTAGGATTTTTGTGCACACGTGGGGACTGCCCCACGTGCGCACAAACCTCTCCCTCCCCCCCAGGTCCCCCCGATGTGCGGATTTAAGCATCCGCTCACCAGGGGGCAACTTGAGAATTAGATATATAGATGTACTTTAGCCTAGCCTGCCCCCCTTAGACTTTGTCTTTGTGATATGGGGGAAGTTGAGGATATTGTACATTATATTCTGAGGTTAACATGGATTTCCCCCCTTGGTACATGTGAATCAGTTTGGGGAAGCATGTTCAGAAGCTGTATGCATGTAGAAAATTCATACGTTTCCCCTTTCAGACAACATCACAACCATGCGTATCAGAAGAATTAAGGGGATCATGCGATATCATTATGCATGGTTGGTAGAGTATGCAATTATAATGTTTGACAAGGGCGCTTGTCTTTTCTTGATTGAATTTAATTGTGTGAGATGAAATAAAAACTTCGATATAATTACCCTTGGGATGGCACCAAAGCCCCATGTAAGTACCAACTCTCACCTGGAATTTCAATTCTGTGCCACGGATTGTGGCTCCTAGAGCCGTAAAAGCCCTGGCTCAGTGGCCCAGTGACACAGCATACACTTTGTTTGCAGAAGCTCTCAGAATCAGTACCCAACTTTCTTCCTAAAAGCATCTCAGGACGCACAGGACGCAGCACGGCGGAGCCTGATGGACGTTCGCTGAGCTGCAGTCGGAGCAGCCACGCGTCAGAGGAACACCAGCTGAAACCTGCCGAGGATGCTGTCGGCCCATCCAAAGTGCCGGAAGTAACATCAGAAGCCCGCCCGGAGAGAAAACAACAAGAACGTACGCCGCTGGGTGCCGGTAGGCAGCCCCTTCCCAAAAATGAATTGTGGCCCTAGATTAGGAATAATTAGTATGTATACCCTCTGTAAACCGCTCTGAGACCCTTCGGGGTCAAGGGCGGTATAGAAATCTAAACTTTAAATAAATAAATAAATAAATCTTGGGGAAGCATTGCAAGAGACAGCACAGTGCTAGATGGACCAGTAGTCTGATTTTTGCACGGTGATCTTCCTCATATTTTCCATCCAGTTCTTATCAGCCACCCCTCCGACCCTTAAAAACAGCATTTCCCCTCAGGGGGTTTCACATTTTAATTTTGGTCCTGATAGCTTGACATTTCATGCTGCTTTAGATTTAATAGTGGCTTTCTGAGGAGAACGAAAAGGGATGCTTATTTCTAAGAGCAAGTAATAAAACATCACCAAAGAAATAAGCTTTGTTTTCTCCTGCTAGGCTGGGTGGATAGAGACACCAGAGAAGAAAAAGGCAAGAGAAGATACAAAGAGGGGCCATGCTGGTCAGCATCTTGGAAGCACAATGCTCCATTGTGGGGCTGACCAGGAATTTGCTCATGTTCAAAGTGTTAAAACTTGCCAATTGGTGGAGCTATATGAAACAGAAAGTGAGTACAAATGGGGAATTTTCTCAGTGGAGGGTGGTAAGCAGTGGGGTACCGCAAGGATCAGTACTGGGTCCGATGCTTTTTAACTTCTTCATTAATGATTTGGAGTTGGGAGTCAGCAGTGAAGTGGCTACATTTGTGGATGATACGAAGTTGTTCAGGGTGGTGAAAACCAGGGAGGATTGTGAGGCACTCCAAAGGGATCTGTCGAGGATGGGCGAGTGTATATAAATACACGTTGATGGGGTCTGAACTGGTAGAGACTGACCAAGAGAGAGATCTTGGAGGCATAGTAGATAACTCATTGAAAATGTCCAAACAGTGTGCGATTGCAATAAAAAAAAAAAAAGGCCAGCGCTATGCTGGGGATTAGGAAGGGAATTGAAAACAAATCAGCCAGTATCATAATGCCCCTGTATAAATCAATGGTGCGACCTCATTTGGAGTACTGTGTACAGTTCTGGTCACCACACCTCAAAAAGGATATTATAGCATTGGACTGAGTGCAGAAAAGGGCAACTAGAATGATAAAAGGGT
>NW_015167084.1:23027-37011 GCF_001447785.1 Gekko japonicus
CCAGGCGCCTCTGGAGGTGAGCTCTTTTGGCCGGGTCCACGGACCTGTCTTTCACTCCGCTCCCAGCATACAGAACGCCTTCCCTGCTGATTCTCTGCCGGGCGTGGGTTTTGGCCTTCTCCGCACACCCATGAATCTGTGGGAGATAAAGCCATCATCTTTAGTGGCAGAAACCAAACTGCCATGAAACATTCTGGCACAATACAAACGACTGGTACTCTTGGAGCACTATCCCCCCCCCCCCAACCCACAAAGCAATTAAATCATCCTTTCTGACAGCTTAAGTATTTTCTTCACAAACTCTAAGAATGGAGGGAGACTGTCACTTTATCATCTGGGCACCTTCATCACTGTGGCTAATAAATACTAAAGCCATTTTCTAAAACCCACAGAAGGCAGGATGGAAGTCAAGATTCAGCAAGTCCTATCAATATAATAACACGCATCACTGACAGTTCCAGTGAAAGCAGTTAACTTGGAGAAACCCCAGAAGCCTCAACAAAAGGGTTTGAGGGTGTGTGATGCTGTTACATCAAGAGAGCTAAACAGGCTTCAGCCTGGGTGGGAAACTGCAGGGGGGAACCCATTCTACTGGTTCTGCACTTTCTGAAGGTAGAGCAGGACAGGGCTATTTTTGGGCCGGAACGCACAGGAACGGAGTTCCGGCTGGCTTCCAAGTTGGCCACGCCCAGCAGGAACTCATTAGCATAAAAGGCCACACCCAACAGCAGAAACTCATTAGGATTGGCTATATTAGGGGTGTGTGGCCTAACATGCAAAGGAGTTCCTGCTACAAAAAGGCCCTGGGTTTTGACAACAAACAAGGTAAGCAGAATAAGAAGCAAAAGGTGGGTGTGGCTGGATGAGCACACTTCTGGCAACATGGGGGTGTGGCCTAATATGCCAATGAGCTGTGCTGTCGTGGGTGTGGCCTAATATGCTAATGAGTTTCTGCAGTTGGGTGTGGCCTATTATGCTAATGAGTTCCTGCTGCACTTTATCTACAAAAAGAGCCCTGGAGCAGGATATCAGTCAGATAGGTGAAACCCACACCTGCCAAATGACCTCACTAACCACTCGTTTGGTGTCACCCCATAGAAAGGGGTTTACAAAAGACACCCTAACATCACTTTTCATATGGTCTGTGTGAGTGTGATGATGTGATACCAACTTCTATTAAATTGTTTCTAATGTCACCGCTGTTCCGCTGTGTTCTGTTTTGGGAGCAACTACACATTTGTCAGCAGCCTGTATGCTGTCTACTCACGGCTACGAGGAGTCTGTTTTCATAAGAGTAGACAGAAGAATGAATGCTGTGGTGAGGGACTGCAAAGGAGGGCGAGTTGGGGGCCCGGGGCTTTACGCAAGAGTTTCTGAGTCACAATCCGGAACAGAGCATCAGAAGACACAAGTAAATGCACAGGAATACGCATACAAACACGACCCTTGACATTAAAATAAACTGCATGCTTGGCACTTCCATGAACCACACTGTGGCCTGCTTGCAGCATCAACCAAATTTAAAGAGAAAATAATAAATTACTGCCATAATCAAGGCTCCCTCTAAGCTGTGGAGTCCTGTGAGCAAAAATTCTACTTGGTGAGCTCCTGGCATTAAAGTTGTGAGCGAGCGATTTGGCTGCTGCATGAATTAGTTTGCTCTGGAGCCACCCTTCCTGAGCAAAGACAAAAATCTGTGAGCCGGAGGCTAAAGAACTGTGAGCTAGCTCACACTAACTCAGCTTAGAGGGAACACTGGTCATAATTTAAAAGAGTGCTGGTGAATTCTTACGGGAGCCAGGATTGCATCTATGATAACAGATTCAAATAGTAAGAATGTTTTGCTGCCTTTTCGCAGCTCTAAATTCAGCTGTACGTTAATTACCCATTAACAACTTCAAAAATCGGATTAATCCTGGTCCACACTGAGACCCTTTATTAAACCCTCTGATGCGCAGACAGGCCATTAAGTGTTCGAGTCGCCCCTTTGATTAACAAAATGAAATACGAGGTGCCGATTCTCCTGTGGGTGGTGCAATCAAATCCGAAAGAAAAGCAGGTAGGAATCAACTCTCCTGCATGCAAGAGAATCAGTCCTGCTAGCTAACATCTTACTTGTGGGCTCCGATACCAACTGCTGTTTGCGCAAAAGACGTTTGAAGGGCTGACGGCTTTAAAACCAAACCACACTAAACACATGTGACAGGGAGGAGGAGGCACTGAAGGGGAAGGAAGAAGGGCTTCTACAGTACAAGTCATAGAGATCTACTCTTCAGCCGTGCGTCTGCGATTTGGCTCCAGGCTCCAGCCCCTGATCTGCACCCAGAATTTACCAAAGGGCTTCAGCCGGAACCTCCCTTCCACATCAAGAAAGACCCAGCAACTGCCTATTTGGCATTTTTTGGGAAAATGGTGCTGGAGTTCAGGCACCGAGAGCACTCCATAGCCGCGGTTGCTCTCTATAAGCGAGTATCGCACAGGAAACACAAATTGCTGTGGAAAGTGTATGATCGCCATGAGGTCGTTTGAAAAAAGAAGGGGAGGATTTCCTCTGATCCAGGCTCATAGCTAACGCGGGGCCCGCGGGGCCCGGCCCCCTAACATTTCTTCCAGGGCCCCCAAACGGAGCCTTGGCTTCTCCTCCCCCTGAGCTCCACAGTAGCTACAAGCCTGTCAGTGAAATGGGGGCCGCATGGGATCACAGGAAAGTCATTGCGCGGGACAAGGCACAGGATTCCAGCTGTCCACTCCGCAGCTCTGAAGTACACTGGCTTGCAGTTAGTCGATCGGCCCCATCTGAACCAGCACAGTCTGGGGTGGGGAGGAAAGAATGTGCATAGCTCCATAGAGATATAATGGCCGGCCCCCTGAGCAAAAAATTGGGGGCCCCCAGCAAAACGTTGCTAGCTACGGCGCTGCTCTGACCTCATTTTTGCTTCTACCTGCAATGTTTTCACAGGTCATAACAGCCCACATTTCCGAGTTTAAATCACCCCCGAACTGGGAGGAAGCCTCCAAATCTGACCTCAGCAATTAACAGAGCTCTTCACAGGTACACAGCTTCATCTAAAGCAGCCAACCCTGAATTGTGGCTGCAATTATGGAGCTGTTCCTAAGGGACTATACGCCTGAGGTATGCTTACAAAAGCCATCTAGTCAACATTCAGTATTTGCTTACAAAACTACCCTGCATCATTCACCCTGTCAGAAGACTATAATGTGTCCTTCCCAAACTGTTCCTGTCTGTTAGGATATGGGGGAGGGGGTGGTTACAATGCAATGAAATTCAGATTGGACTTTGGGGATGAAAAGTAGAGAACAGTCACTATAGGTTCAGCCTCTGGTCCCACTGTCTAGTGCCCCGCCCCCCATTTCTAATACGCTGTGGAGTGTTTTCAGAGACACTTTGAGAAGGGACAGTGGGGTCAGCAGTAGAGCATGTGTTTTGCATGCAGAAGGCTGCAGGTTCAGTCCCTGAAATCTCTAGTCGAAAGGATCCCACAAAGTAGATGGCAGGGAAGACTTTTCTCTGGCAGAGACCCCTGAGAGCTGCTGTTAGATGCAGAGACCAGAATTTACTGAGAAACTGGGCATCAATATGGCCAAAAACTTATTTAATGCAAAGAACCAGGGGTCATTTCCTGCAGGAGTGCACAGGAGCGGCGCTCCGGCAGTAAAGAGCCCAGGGGCGGGCACATGCAACAAGTCCCGCCCCCTGCTCCCAGCAGCCCTCAGTCAGAGCAAGAAGCAGCCAGGTACGTTGCAGAGCTCCCCCCGGCCCCCCGGCCCAAAGCAGTCTAGTGGCACCTTTAAGACCAAGTTTTATTCAGGTACAAGCTCTCCCTCCTCTGCCAGGACAGATCTGCACGTTACCCCCCCCCACCCCCGCAACAGCTAGCAATCCAAAACAGTCCAGTGGAGCCTGAGCGGTGGGTGTTGCCTTCTGACACACTTCCGGTGATGTCAGGGGGTGTGGCATATGCAAATGAGTTATGCTAATGAGTTATGCTAATGAGCTCCTGCACCTCTTTTTCTACAAAATGATCGCTGCAAAGAACAACAACACAATCAAGAGTACCTGTGCTTAAGACCAGTTCTTCTGACAATTACAATATAGGAGGGCGATTTCTCTGGACTTCACATTCTTTAACATTTCCTGAGTTTCTGGATCTATGCTGCTACCAGGCACGTCTGCCTTCTCCCAAGACCCCATTTTCCTTCCCCTTAGGAAGCAGATGATGGAGACCATTTGCCAATCTTCCACCCTTGGTTCAGAAGCATGCCCTGCACCCTGGCACAGCTGCTGACCCTAAAATGTAAGCCACCTTGAACGATGAAGAAATGAATAAACAAATAGAGAGAAAAAGCTGGTATCTCAATTTGTTTAAAAGTAGGGTGTTTAATGATTAAAAAGAACAGTTTTGATGGGAGCCAGTTTTGTTACAAAGTATACGATGAAATGCAAGAAGGCAGAGTTACAAGGAAGAAAAATTCATTATAGGGTGAAACAGGCTGAAGCTTCATTTATGTTATGTCAGAAGATTTCATTTTAACAAGCTGCACATCTCGATTCCCCCCCCCAGCTAGAAGAAAATTACAAACGCCTTCTCAGACAATACAAATGGTGCGTGATCTGCAAATCAAGTCAGCTGGAGATTTGCCTGTGACTACACGGGCCTTCTAATTAGTCCTGTGACCTGGCCCATAATTTGGGCTGAAGGCATGGACCTTTGAGTACCACATGTGACCCCCTGTGACAGTTTGATAACAGCTGGACTGATTTATATTCAGGGGGAGAAAAATCACTCTTGAAAACTTGAACTTAACAAAAAGTACTTTTGTGATTATGTATCCCAAAAAGGAGAAGATGTTTACTTCCTCATGTCAGACTTAGTAGAATTCAGCAGTAAAGCCTTAATGGGAATTCTACTTTTCTGTAACTGTTTGGAGCCTGTTCGCATGATCCAGTTCCCTTACTTGCATACACCAGGACAAATGGTGAAACATCTGGTAGCTACTTTTGCAACTGCATCTGTGCTGTTCCTATTCATTGCAGTCATGGGAAGAGCTATAGCTGTACCTGGGCACAGCCTGGGTCACACCAATATTCGCCCATGTAATCACAGATATGCATGTGAACAAAGAGAGGATGTGACTGTTTGTGAGTAGGGAATTGACTGTTAAAACTGCCTTTTGTTTTGCCAATTCACAATGTGTCCAATGTGTAGCCCTCTGATGCAAGAAATCTATGTAAACAGCAAACCTTTTAATTTAAACTTCTGAATATTTAATATTCTCCCATACGGTACCCCAACCTGCTGCAGAATGTGTGAGTTTGGCAAGAGAAGAACTGGACTTCATCCCCCCTGAGTACTGGGACGTAGCTAGGGTGCGATCGAGATATCGATGGGGCACAAAATGCCCAAAGGGAAGCTGTACTCCATTAGCCCAGCCGAGAAGGAGGAGTTGTGGAGGTTCATTGATAAAAACCTGGCTAGGGGTTTCATCAGGCCAGCGGTCTCACCGTTTGCTGCCCCGGTGCTATTCCAGAAGAAGGATGGGGGTTTGAGACTGTGCACAGACTACTGGGAGTTGAATGCAGTGTCTATGTCAAACACCTACCCCCTCCCCCTCATCAAAGACTTACTGGCAAAAGCTTCCTAGGGCTGGATTTTTACTAAATTGGACTTACATGATGCATACTTCAGTGTATGCATCAGGGAGGGGGACGAACATAAGATGGCATTCAACACCCCATTGGGACAATTCGAATACCTGGTGATGCTGTTCGGCTTGGCCGGAGCCCCGGGGGTGTTCATGAACTTGATCAATGAAGTGTTACACAAGCATTTGTGCAAAGGGGTCCTTGTTTATCTAGATGATATATTGATATATTCAAAAGATAAGGAGTCATATGTGCAGTTGGTGCGGGATGTACTGAAAGCCCTCTATGAAAGCCACCTTTTTGCTAAGCTCTCCAAGTATGAGTTCCACTGGGAGGAACTGGACTTTCTTGGGTACCGCATCTTGGGGAAGGGCTTGGGCATGAACCCCTGGAAAGTTCAGGACATAGTGGGATGGGAACCCCCACAAACCAGACAACAACTACAATCCTTCTTGGGGTTTGCCAATTTCTATTGCCCCTTCATCCCCAATTTCACCCAGGTAGCTATCCCCCTCATCGACCTCCTGAAAATGAGGGGGAAGGGACCAGAATGTAGGAAACTGAGCAACAGGCTGCCATGGTTCCCTGAGTGCCATCTTTGGATTTTGGCACCAGAACTTTAGTTCTGACACTGCAAGAGTCTTACCTTGGAACATCTTTATTTCTCAATAAACAAATCACTGCCAGAGAGTGTTTGTCCAAGAGTCTGACATAGCACCTCTTTTCCAGAGCACTTTTCTAGAGGGGGGTCTGACATAGTACCTCTTTTCTAGAGCACTGGCCTCCTATAACTATCCAAACAAGCTCTGGGGAATGAATGCAAATTGCAAGGTGAAAAAGCAAAGAGGTGCTTTGGTGGGGTTTTTTTTTGCACAGAGGAAATGACTCATACTCTGCGCCAGAGGGAAAAGGAGCCTGAAGAATCCCATTATTTCAACAGTGACACATTGTTAAGCACAGATCCTTTGTTCTGCAATGTTTAAGTGCCTTTAATGGCTTAGCCTGTTCATTCTAGCTAAGGACTGACATCCACTCAGATTCTATTCATTCTGAAGAAAAATTATATACATCTGCTCTCTCAGATGTGTGTGTGTTTGTGTGTGTATAAATATGTCTATATAAACATACAATACCTACAAAGTCAGAGACAGGGGAAAGGAGGATGTGGAAGTATTTTTTAAATGTCCTGGCAGAAGAAAATAAACAACACACGTCCTGCAGCACGACAGAAAATAAAACCATTCTTATATTACTGCTAGGAGGAAAGGTGAGGAGAGATCCCCTCCCCCCCCCAGATACACTGAAGCTAATAAAAACTAAATCCATAAAAAAGTACCCAAAGGGAGAACAAAGAAAACATTTCAGTTTTCCTAATGACTATAGGCAAAAGCAGCACATCCAAGCAATTTCTTTTTTCACTTGCAGACCCAACTGGGGAGGTCCTTCTCATCATTAGAATTTTAAACTAGAGGCAAAAAAAAATGCATGGTTCCTTTGTGAATTATACCGCACACGTATTTCATAGCCCTGGAGTCCCTCCTCTCTCTCTTTTTTTTTTTTATTAATATTTTTATTGGATTTTTTACACACATACCTGCCCACCACCCAAGACATCACACATAAACCCTTAACGCAGAATATCTTTCACCTAGCAACACATTCACCTAGCAAGTACAATTTCTTACTTTTTCAAGCATATCCAGCAACCACTATTTTCATTATCTATAGTTATCTTGCTTGTTCCTCTTTTCTTGAGACAAGTTTCACTTATTCCTACTCTAACATGTATTTAACCAATTTTTCCCAATATTCACAAGTAGATTTCTATACAATATTTCCATATTTTATCTGGCCACATTTCATACCTCCTCTCTTTTATAATCACTGTATTCTAATCTACATCTTCCCAGTCTATTCCTATTGTAGTTCATAGTTCTTAAATCCTTTCCTATAATGACAAAGCATATTTATAGATCTTAAATAATACTTATCTTGACAAACATTTCATATTCTCATCATAAACTTACAGCAGTTCATTTTACCCATCAGAATAAAACACATATAAATAAATTCATGTGTTTCTTGCCACAAATCTATTTTACATTCATCCTATTTAAATCATAATACTTGTCCTCCAGTCCAATTTATAAATAGTTCAACAGTGATTTCATCAGCTTTTCTATCCTCACCTGATTTTACTATAATTCCATTTATATAACACCATATAAACACAATATAGACCAATATAGATAGATTGCTTACATTTAGCTTCCTGTCTATGTTTCTTACCTTCACCTTATCCCCATTAACACCTACATCTAGGTCTTACTTTTTAAAAAAAAATTAATTGTCCCTCTAGAAAGTACATAACAACTCCTATAATCACTGTATTCTAATCTACATCTTCCCAATCTATTTCTATTATAGTTCATAGTTCTTAAATCCTTTCCTATAACAACAAAGCATATTTATAGATCTTAAATAATACTTATCATGACAAACATTTCATATTCTCATCTTAAACTTACAGCAGTTCATTTTACCAATCAAAATATAAACATATATAAATAAATTCATGTGTTTCCTGTCACACAACTATTTTACATTCATGGTATTTAAATCATTACATTTGTCCTCAGGTCCAATTTATAAACAGTTCAACAGTAATTTCATCAGCTTTCCTATCCTCACCTGATTTTACTGTAATTCCATTTATACTACACCATATACACACAATATTTTTCCTCTAAAAAGTACAAAACCTTCCTCGATACTTCACCTCTAACTTATCCTAAATTCTTTGAGCCTAAATCTTTTTGGGAGAGCAGACAGTTCATATACACTAATATACAGTATCATATATTTTATATTGCTTTCTATATATCATTAATATCCCTAATCGCCTTAGCCTATCCACATGTTCTCTCCCTTTACAGAAATTGTAGGTTTTTTTCAGTCTCTCTTCTGTGTATTTTGGAAGCGCTTGTTTCCATATCTTCCTAATCCTTTGCCTCTCCCCTTCAGTTCGCCTCCTTCTCCATTTTCTCTTTATAAAGAGTCCCTCCTCTCAACCAAGTCCAAGGACAGCATCTCGTTTCTCTTATTTTATTTTACAGGCTGAAGGGAGCAGGAGTGGATTATTTGCCAGTGGACTGGCACACGTCAGTCTGGTCCTGAGACGGGTTCAACACCTGTCCAGGCTGTGAGTGTAAGCCCTCCTGGAAATGCTGAAATGCTCCAAAACAAGACCCCCCCCCATTGCATATCATCAGAAAGGCCACCAGTGTTCCCTCTAAGCTGAGTTAGTGTGAGCTAGCTCACAGTTTTTTAGCCTCCGGCTCACACATTTTTGTCTCCGCTCAGGAAAGATGGCTCCGGAGCAAATAGCTAGGAGCAGCAGCCAAATCACTCACTCACAGCTTGAATGCCAGTAGCTCACAAAGTACAATTTTTGCTCACAAGACTCCACAGCTTAGAGGGAACATTGAAGGCCACTATGAACTAAGAGAGACCAAAGGTATACCTCGGGGATATGGTGGCTGAGACAGTATCGTTTGTTGCAATGCAGGCAGAGCTGTCCCAGGGTCATGACGCTGGCTTTGCACTTTGGGAAACCACACGTGTTGTCAGCTTTCATTGCAGAAGAAATCAAAGCATCGAAGTCTTCCTCAGTTACATTCTCCACTCTTGTTTTAACAGCAGCTTTCCCTAAAAATGGAGGTGGGGGGGGGGGATGGTTAAAAAAAAATACAGGGAAGTCTTCAACACAGTGTTTTTGTATTATTATGGACATAAAATGGCATTGCTGTGTTACTCCATTAATCCCTATTAAAGTCTATAATAGCTAGGAGCGGCAAAAACCAGAAGCCAAGAGAACATTTATAACCGCAGACCAGGGCTTTTTTTTGTAGAAAAAACCCAGCAGGAACTCATTAGCATAATAGGCCACACCCAACAGAAACTCAATAGCCTATTATGCCACACCCTGACAGCGCAGCTCATTAGCATATTAGGCCACACCCCCATGCCTTCCCTTGGCTTGCCCGGGTGCCCCGCAGCTGTGGGGACCTCAGCCAAGCCGGCCCTTGGACAGGCTGGGGGAGGCACAGGGAGGGATTTTAATGCCTCCCTGCTCCTTGCAGGGCCTTCCCTGGCAAGCCCGCCTTGGTGGGTGGGGGGGTCACTCTCCAGGCCTTCCCTCTGTAGAGAGGTTTTGGCTGTAGTGGGCATGGCCAACTCTGAAGCCAGCCAGAACTCCGTTCCTCTGCGTTCCGGCCCAAAAATAGCCCTGCTGCAGACGTGTGTAACGACAACAGTCTGGCCTCACATACGGATTTTTTAAAGCCACGTGGAAACAAACGGTATCATTCGGAAGAACATAAACCTAACAAAGTGCCTGCCTAGAAGGCTGAAGCCTGACGAAGAGTAGAGGACAAGGTTACCACAAAGGAGTCATACAAACAAAGTGTGAGTGAGGGGTGTGTGTGTGAGGAATGGCATTATTTGGCTGCAGAGACTACAGGAGACGGGAGGCCGTGATGAGCCACAATTATGGCCATGGGGTTAATTTTAGTTCTTCTGCCTGCCAGCATTCTAAAATCATTGTTTTAAAATTGATGGTTTTATAATTTAATTGTACTTAATTGTCATTCGTATCGTAAACCATCTTGAGTTCCTGTAAGGTAGAAAGGCAGCTGATACATATTTTAAAGAAACAAGGCAAACATAAACGACGAACATATGGTGCTCCCTTAGGCCAAACCAGATGGGTGGTCCCTGCAGCCCAGTATTGACGCTCAGAGGCTCTCCGAGGTCTCAGGCAGAGGTCTTTCCCTCCTTTTCTACCAGAGATCCTTGAATAGGAAACACCTGTGGTTGACCTGGTTAGGGTTCTCCCTGACCTGGATAGCCCAGGCTAGCCTCATCTTGTCAGATCTCAGAAGCGAAGCAGGGCCGGCCTTGGTCCGTATTTGGATTGGAGACCACCAAAGAATGCCAACCTCATGGTGCAGAGGCAGACAATGGCAAACCCGCCTTGGAACACCTCTTGCCTTGGAAACCGCCACGGGGTCACCGTACGTTAGCTGTGGCTCGATGGCCAAAAAGCTAAAGAGACCCGTGGCTAGACATTCCTGCATTCGGCTGGCACAGCACACTGAGATTAAACAGCTGCTTGTTGACCTTGAGCAAGAGCACAGTCTGCTTGTTGTGCTCCCCCCTCCCCCCTCCCCCACTTGAATGCAGAGCTTGAATGAAATCTGATCTCTGAATGGAGGCACTTGAGGGAAATGGAATTTGGTTACTTCCCACAAAGTGGGAACTGAAGTTCAAACTCCCTGTTTGTGATGCATAAACAAACTCCGGTTTGCCTAGGAGGACAGGGGTGTCGAACTCATTTGTTACGAGGGTCGGATCTGATATAAATGAGTCTTTGTTGGGCCGGGCCATGTGTGTCATAAATTGTAATGCCCGGTAGCGGAAATATAAACTTTATAAAGGGCACAAAGGGTTTTTTTAAAACTTAAATCATCCTTAAAACATTAGCACTCTTGCAATATTTTGTTCATTAACAGTGTCTGATAACTGACACCTCTTGCTCTGAATTATTGCATCAAAATGTCTGTACTGTAGCAATCTTGAGTATGCTGTTCAGGTGTGTATCTGTAAGCTACAAACCTATGATGACACAGCAGCGGCAGAACTGGAAGAAGAAGCAGAAGACAGCCAGTTCCACTGCGGGCCTGAGAGAAGCCCTCCATGGGGGCCTGATCTACCCCCGGGCTGCATGTTTGACACCCCTGGCCTAGGACTTGCATTCAGATGTCATAGCGCATTGGAGCTTGATCAAACCAGGAAACCTTCAATCAAATTCTATGAATGGAAGGAGGTGGGACAAAGAAAGGGAGTGTATGAGCACAGCAAACTTTGTTTGTGCCTTTCACCAGCACAACTACAGTTACTCTCAGTCGGTCATAATGTGGATGCAGAATGCGGGACTTCTTCATGCAAAGAATGTGTGATGGGCCCTCTCTAAGGAAGAATTTATAGAAAACACGGACTTTAGATTTATGGGAGACAAGAGAAGTTAGTTGATGGATAGTGAGAGGGAGGCTATTTCAGGTACAGGGAACAGCGTGGCAAAAAACACAGAAACTGAAGTGTCATTTTGAATTTTCCCCCCATTTGATCTCAATAGCATCAATTTGTTCTTTTTCTGTCACTGATTCGAATATCTGGGGCCATGTTCTGCTAACTTTTGGCTAGGTTTATGCTCATTCATGTCTCCAAAGGGAGTTTGCTGTTTCCAGGGGTCCGGCAGTAAAGAGCCCAGGGGGCGGGCACATGCAACAAACCCCATCCCCTGCTCCCAGCAGCCCTCAGTCAGAGCAAGAAGCAGCCAGGTAAGTTGCAGAGCCCCCCCCCCGGCCCAAAACAGTCCAGTGGCACCTTTATGACCAAGTTTTATTCAGGTACAAGCTCTCCCTCCTCTGCGAGGACAAATCTACATGCCCCCCCTCCCCCATAGCCTGAGTGGTGGGTGTTGCCTTCTGACACATTTCTGGTGATGTAGGGGTGTGTGGCATATGCAAATAAGTTATGCTAATAAGTTATGCTAATAAGCTCCTGCACCTTTGGCTGTTTCTATTGTCTAGCTGTGACATCACTAAATTGATGGGTATTTCCTGCTTCTACAGAGTAGTAAGGCACATGCATGTCGCGATGATGGCTTAGTTCTACTCTTCAAAAACAGCAGTAAAAGACAGAAGATAAAACTGAAGTGTTCCTTACTGTTAATACACTGCTGCAGTGACAAGCTCTTGGCAGCACAGTTTAAGTGAATAGGCCAAAATCTCTCAGTTCATGTCAAAGCTTCAGGGCATTACAATTATTGCCATATTAATTTGAACAAATTAAAACATTGGACCAGTTGCCAGGTATAAATCCAAATGATGTTCAAATCTACATAAGAACATAAGAGATGCCAATGTTGGATCAGGCCAAAGGCCCATCCAGCCCAACACTCTGTATCACACAGTGGCCAGAAATACCAGTGCCATCAGGAGGTCCACCAGTGGGGCCAGGACATTTCTGTAAAGGAAACCTATTGCGATGAACAAAACACTACGCTCAGAACAGTTTGCTTGCATTGCACTCTGGATCTCAAGAGAATGGTCAAATTGAACTGTTTATTTAGAAGCAAAGTCTGTCTCCAGAGGCCTTTTCAGTCATTACATCTGCATGTACCAGGAACCCACTAACATGAAAGCTTATAACTTTAATAAAACGTTGTTGGTCTTAAAGGTGCCTGACTGGACTCAAACTTTGTTCTGCTGCTTCAGACCAACACGGCTACCCCCACCTGAATCCACTAACTATGATCGATTTCACACAAGAGCTGCCCCGCGGTCGCGCCTCTCTTTGCCCCGCTTCTATCGGTCAATTTCCCACTCAAAGCCACGCAGCCGCATTTTGACCCGTGGCTTCGCCCGATTTCCCCCGTGGTTTCATCATCCTGTTTTTTGAGGATCACGAAACTGCAGGGAAAATCAGGCAAAGCCGCGGGTCAAAACGCGGCCGCGCGGCTTCGAGTGGGAAATTGACCAACAGAAGCGGGGCAAAGGGAGGCGCGACCGCGGCACAGCTCTTGTGTGAAATCGGTCTATGTGTAACTCTACCTCATACGTAAGGTCACCATGTTGTATGAAAAGTAGCAACAGGAATAGTTTGCATGTGTACGCAGCTTCATGGTGCACAATTTGATCCCAGGATTTTTCAGAGTTCTCGCTGGCCCATATTGAAGCTGTACATGCAGGCAAAGATGCAGACTGCCCCTGTTCACAAAACATACCAATCACGTATATTGGAAGCACTGTGAGTAGCGACGGCTTCTGACAGATGCAGTTGCCAGACTCCCAGTATATCTGGATTTAATTGTCAGAAAAGGGTCCAAGAGACTGGGCAAACAGGGTATGACTGCAGTGAACAGTGAGCTTCTAAAGCAGTGCTGGAAGTAGAGGACTCCTTGGACTCCTGTTATGGCTAAAGAGTGCAAAAAGTGTTCCAGGGTGCTTTTGTAGGAACATGTCAACATATGGTGGGGCAACCGGTGGGGAGACAGCAATAAATTATCACAAGACCAGGGGTCATTTTGTAGAAAAAGAGGTGCAGGAGCTCATTAGCATAACTCATTAGCACAACTCATTTGCCTATGCCACACCCCCTGACATCACCGGAAGTGTGGCAGAAGGCAACACCCACCGCTCAGGCTCCACTGGACTGTTTTGGATTGCCAACTATTGTGGGGGGGGGGGGGGACAG
>NW_015167084.1:37145-38122 GCF_001447785.1 Gekko japonicus
GGGGGGAACATGCGGATCTGTCCTGGCAGAGGAGGGAGAGCTTGTACCTGAATAAAACCTGGTCTTAAAGGTGCCACTGGACTGTTTTGGACTGGGTGGTGGTGGTGGGGAGCTCTGCAACTTACCTGGCTGTTTCTTGCTCTGACTGAGGGCTGCTGGGAGCAGGGGGTGAGGCTTGTTGCATGTGCCCGCCCCCTGGGCTCTTTACAGCTGGAGCTCCGCTCCTGTGCGCTCCTGCAGGAAATGACCCCTGCACAAGACCTATTTATATGTATTAAAACAGAAAACCTTTGTAAAGGATTGGAAATGGATACATAAAGGCAAATCAACAGGTAGTAGATGTATACCTTTGGCTTCATTTGTGAGCTTCTCTTCAGCAATTTCCTGAAGATTTGCATTCAGTTCCCGATTTAGTTTTGCTCTTGCCTCTTGCTTGTCCTTCTCTCTTTGCATTCGTTCCACGTGCAGTGTTTTCAGATCCACTTTCCCCACGCTAGTGCTGCTCCTTTTCTCAGGGGACTGAATTTCTTTTGGGGGACTCTGAGAACTGCGAAGTAACGGTTGTTCCTGGGTCTCACCATCTCCCTGAGGTAAGCTTGCGGCAGCCACTCTCTTGGAAATGCTTATGTATCTCTCTTTCGCTTCCCCAGTGCTCACATGCTGCAGCCCATATTCCTCCGCCCACTGGTGGACAAGCAACCTGTCGTGAGCATTTAAGGATGACGGGAAATCCAGCTGTGTAGCACTACTCTTCAGAAAGTCCAATATCCTTGCTTTGTGTTCGCTTTCTTTCATCCTCATTTCCTGTGTTGTAACTCTGGCTGTGCTCGGCACAGAACTTTCCACTGGTCTCTGACCAGTCTGTTTTACTGACTTTTCTTTTGGTTTCTCACCAGTCTGTTTTACTGACTTTTCTTTTGGTTTCTCACCATCCACCTTTGGAATAGGTGGAACAATGACTTTGGGTCTCACTCCCT
>NW_015167084.1:38157-74243 GCF_001447785.1 Gekko japonicus
TCTTTCCCTGCTTTGTGAGTCCTTGAGAGCTCTCGTGAGAATAGTTTCCTGGCACAATATCATCCAGGTATTCAAAAGCTGTGCGCAGTTCTCCATGTTCACTCATATAGTCCACCAGCCGTTTTAGAAAACTATGATTGCCCGTGGTCCGAGAGTCACAGATCACTGCCACATGGCGTCGGGCACGTGTAATTGCGACGTTTATTCTCTGGTCTTCTGCAAGGAATCCCACTTCACCTATGTATAATTTAAAAACAAACCATCAGGCATTCAAAACCAACCTATGGGAAGCCATATGCACACTGCTACCTTGAGCCCATTTATTCAGAAATCCCACTGGGTTTAATGGGATTATTCCCAAGTAAGTACACATATGATTACACCCTTATTATTCTGTTCTTTCCCTGAATGCTCTGTGTGTATCACCTCAGTACTTTTTACAAGAAGCCTATAAATTAGGTTATTTTCTGATTTCGTTACTATGATCAGCCAAGTGATTTTTAATAGTTGCACACTTTTATCTGAATACTTAATACTCAGTCTTAATATATGGATCTGAATGGCAACAGAGAGATCCAAATCACTGAGATAAGCACATGTCTAGATAAGCAGAACTTTATGTAGAGTTAGTTCCTAAGCAAAATTTTTGTGCTTTTTCTTGTCATGTTATATTGACTGGTTGTGTTTTAACTGATATTTTATATTTTATTGTGAATGTATACTGCTTGTCAGTTCTTGGAAGCCGCCCTGAGCGTGCCTTGCGGGGAGAGCGGGGTAAAAGTGAAATAAATAAATAAATAAATGTGGAGAAACCTCAATGAAAACCAAGCTGTACGTGGAAGAAGTCTAGTCTACCTGGATGGGAGTTCCCCCAAAAGACCACAAAGCATGAAGTGTAGACAAGTGTTATTCTTGCCAAACAAAAACAACTGGTATATTGAGCCACAGATGACTTATTCAACAGGAGAACTCAGAAATAAATTATCACTTTGGGTCAATACATAGTTCACAACTATACAATGGTCCTATAGTCATTAGAATAAAAGCACATGACATGTGAGGTTTCCTAGAGTGTCACAATCTGTGCCCAATACATAATTCTAATGGGGTATGATTGAGGAATTGCAGAGTACATATATGCCATCATACCTGATCACCATAACACATCTTGGTTGATACCAGATTTAGAGATCAGCACCAGAGGCTGTTCATAACAAATTTGGATGTTGTTTTTGATTAGTGAAATATCACCTGTCTGTATTCTACTTATTTTTCATTTTTGTTTTCTGAAGTACATTTTTCAATCACTGTGGAAGTAAAAATAAAAAATACTCTAGACTCCTAAGTTTGGTTTAAAAATTATTAGGCTATGCTCTATTTTCCTCCCACTTAAACCACCCTATGAGGATATTAACAAGGAACTGTATCCTGTAAGGAATTCAATAAATATTTCTAAAAATTATTCTTTCAACAATTTCTATAACACATCAGGTCCCCAGTCTTTTTACAGGGTTTAAAGACTTTAAATGGTTGATTAATAATCTAAAGCTTTTGTTGATTAACAGCTATTACAAATTTCAAATTTATAATAAATATTTTACATAAATAAATCAGAGGCTGATTTCAATTTTAATTGGCAACTTTAATTGGTGGAACATCTTAGTTTTAAAATACTATTTTGGTTCTGGTGTGTTACTGTAAGAAGGAATTTAAAAAACCTGAAGATAGCCTCCCCTTACCACATTGTAATAGGTTTAGTTTATTATATTGCAAACACAACTTCGAATATCTTTAAAATTACGTTGCAATTTAGGTAATATGTAAATATACTTAGAGTTAATGGATTCATTAATTGATAGAAAACAGGTGCTCAATCAACTACAATTCTTTTACTGATTGACAGCCCTACTTATTATATGGTTCTACAGTGGTCACAATGGTACTGTACGATCACCTTCTAAGAAATCAGTTTATCCTGTTTTTCTGATTTATGATGACGCGCTGAGCAGTTGCACCTCCCGGACCTCCCGGGGGTGAAGCTGCGTTCTGGCCGAAGGAGGGGGTGCGCAGGATCGTCACCCCCCCAGAGACCCGGCTGAAGGGGCTCTGGCCATGGGACTCTCGAGGGGTTGCCTCTTCGCCGGCGTGATGCTGGGGAATTGAGGTGCCTCTCCGTCCCAAAGGTTTTTCGCGCTATGAGACCGAATGGAACCAAGCGACGCTGACCGGGGCAAGCGCAGGAGGTCGAGCGAAAGCAACAGAGCTTAAACGAGGTCTGAGGACCAACTATGAACGTGAGTTCAATCTAAGCGTTTAAATAAAAGGAAAAGAAAGCTCCCCAAACCCCCCACGGAACAGAAAGTGAGGCGAGCGGGGGAGGGACGCCTCCCAAACGCACGTACTTAAAAGCGAATTGGAGGGGGGGGGGAGTGGAAGAAAAAGCGAATAAAACTGTTAAGAAAGACTTACCAAGGCAAGTTCGAGCGTACAAGCACATAGTCAGAGACTATTAAAATATCGGTTAAAGTAAACAATCCATAAAGATGGCGGGGAAGAGGACAGAGAAAGAGAAACTTTTAAAAGCGAAAGGGATTGAGAGCCCAAGACCGGAAGCAACCAGCGAGCTGGCAAAGACATTGGCGGAATCCATGCGCCCTCTGCTGGACCAGATGAATAATCTCAAGCAGCAGCTGTCAACAATGAATCAATGTATCACCACCCAGCAAACACAGTTGAGTGAGACACTTAAAATGATGAATCAAACAGCTGAGAAGGTGAAAGAAGTGGACGCCACTGCACAAAAGGTGAAGAAGAAAGTACGAAAGCTGGAAAAGAAGCAAATCTCCACGGAAGATCAGCTGTTACAACTACAAATGGAAAAAGCTAATTTGATTCTTCACTTTCAGGGCCTTCCAGAGACTAAAGGAGAGAATCTGAAGGAGAAGATGAGTGAATTATTGGCTCCAATGACAGAGATGAAGGCGGAATCTTTGCTGAGCGATATGGATGTGCCCTACAGGTCATATTCAGGATATATAAAGAAAAACAATCTGCCTGGGGAAATAGTGATAAGATTCTCGAAGAGATGTGTGAGGGATGCAATCTTGAAAGCGGCATCTGGAGCTTCTTTGAAAGTTGGAGATAATGCTTTCAGAATCCTAAAAGACATTCCATTTGAAATAAGACAAAGGAGAAAGAAGTACAAAGATTTAATTCTTTTTCTCCAGACAAATGCAATTGGATACAGATGGCTAACACCAGAAGACATGATCTTCAAAATCAAGGATAAAAAGGAAAAGATTGACTCTGTTCAGAAAGCACGGAAATTTTTGAGAGTCCAGATGGGAGAGCCAGAGGAGGAAGAAAAAGAAGGGATGGACAGTAAGTCCAGCGGCGAGCTGGACTCGGGGTCTTCCGGAGAGGACTCTCTATCAGAGAAAGGGGCAGCCGCCCCTAAAAGTCCTTATAAACTGCAGAAGAGACTGGGCAAGGGGAAATGAAGGACTCTGAATTGTGCCTTTGAAAAATGTTTTTTTTAATACTAGATGCTTAGGGGTCTTTTGGGTTAACAGTGATAGTTAAGATATGAAAAAGATAATACTATAGTTGAATCAGTTCATAATGGGATTAGCATGATTGAGAGATAACGTGTGCCAAGCTAACTAGATGATCTCCTCTCTTGGGTTTTTAGATAGTAGTGGGTATCTTTTCTTTATCCCTTAATGTAGTCCCCTTCCCTATTTCAGTTGTAGTTTGTAGTCTTTATAAAAATGCAATTAAAAAATCCCCTCCGGAGGGCCAAAAAGAAAAAAAAGAAAAGAAAGAAATCAGTTTATCCCATTTTATGTTTTACTGAAAGAAAATACAGCCAAATGCACAAGAGCCAGAAAACTAAGTTTCTGGGGCTTGCTGTAGTATACAAATCACTGACACTCATTCTAGGCTCACATAATTGCAATCTGGAGTGCCAGGAATGGAACAGCTGCGGTATTTACATGGGATGGCTCAAGCTGGTTGACTACGCCTAACTAAAGTTCATGTCTGCAATGGAACTGGGCTGAAGCAACAGGTCAGATCTGTATGGTGAAACAGTAACTAGCAAAGGGATGCTTAGACATGACCCCTGCGGTTATATTTTCATTGTCTCCAGTTGTTGACAAGAGTCTTAACTTTCATAAAGGGCAGACATGTATATAGTCTATTAAAAAGGAAATTAAACAGTGCGCACAAGCAAGGGCTTATATAAATGATAAGAGATGTGAGAATTCACTAGGAGCAACTTCTGATCTCCAATTATTTTTTCCAAGGATCTGTAATTTGTTGTTGTTCAGTCGCACAGTCGAGTCCGACTCCTCACGACCCCATGGACAAGATCACGCCAGGCCCTCCTGTCTTCTGCCGTCCTCTGAAGTTTGCTGATTGGTTTAGCATAGGAAAAGGAGTACGACAAGGATGTATATTGTCACCTTGCTTATTTAATACATATGCAGAGTACATCATGCGAGATGCTGGCCTGGATGAATCACAAGTGGGAATTAAGATTGCTGGGAAAAAGGATCCGTAATAACAGACAGCAAATGCCAAGATGAGTCAGCTCAGCCCCCAGCAGGGGTGGGTGGGGAGGTGGCAGAGTCCCCCTTGCTCCTGCAGCTATGCAAGAGACAAAAGAAAAAGAAAATTAAAGCAAACCAAAGGGGAAAGGTTTGCTCCCACCATTGTCCAAAGGGGTACAACATTGTAGCATAAAACCTGGTTGGCTTATTACACTGTATTACCCGGCAACTTGTGCTTAAGAAGAATAACCTGGGAAATAGTTATCAAGAGTCAAGAGCCTTTCACAATGTCAGAGCAATAGCGTGCTGTAATTCATTCCCTTAGCCTCAGAACATGAACACATCAGGGGGAAAGGCCTACTGCTTCAAAATCAGCCACAGCAGTGGTGTGTATTCTCTGTCTAGCGCTCATGAAAACAAAGATTCAGAGCCCTGCCACATCCCACCGTTTTTACAGATAAGATGCTGTCAGTTGAAGCAAAGATGTATGGTATGGTGTTCCCCTTAAGAACACCCCTTGGAAACAGACCAGCTTTTGGCTCACACTTGTAGCAGGACATCTCTCAAATGTTAAGAAGAAGAAGAAGAAGAAGAAGAAGAAGAAGAAGAAGAAGAAGAAGAAGAAGAAGAAGAAGAAGAAGAAGAAGAAGAAGAAGAAGAAGAAGAAGAAGAAGAGGAGGAGGAGGAGGAGGAGGAGGAGATTGGATTTATGCCCCATGGGAGGAGGAGATTGGGTTTCTACCCCATGGCCCTTCACTACCCAAAGGAGTCTCAGAGCGGCTGACAAACTCCTTTCCCTTCCCCTCCCCACAACAGGCACCCTGTGAGGTAGGTGGGGCTGAGAGAGCTCTGACAGAAACTGCTCTTTTTCAAGAACAGCTGTGCCAGAACTATGGCTTGCCCAAGGTCACCCAGCCAGGTGCAAGTGGAGGAGTGGCTCTCTGGTTTAAAATATTTTTAACATGGACCAGATCACGCCAAGCCTTCTCGCCGATTTCCTCGCAGGGGATCACTCTTAGAAACTGGTTTAAAATATTTATACCCTGCCTACCAACCCAAAGCATACCCAAGACTGCTTAGAACAATTCTGGAAATAAATCTTAGGTAACAAACTCATAAAAGAACAAAACCCTTTTACAAAACAGCAGCAGGAGCAACAGGGAGTAGCTGCAACAGGCTGAAATGACCACATACATAATGTATTCATTTTCACAAACTTCTTCTCCACACAGAAATTCTCTGAAATAGTATATCATTAAAACCAAAAAAGCTTAATCGACATGGAAAAATAAACAACAGAACAAAGAAATAAGAATAAAACAACCAACTTGAAAGAGAGCCAGTTTGGTGTAGTGGTTAAGTGTGTGGACTCTAATCTGGGAGAACCGGGTTTGATTCCCCACTCCTCCTCCACTCTCACCTGGCTGGATGACCTTGGGCAAGCCATAGTTCTGATAAGAGCTGTTCTTGAAAAAGAGCCGTTTCTGTCAAGAGTTCTCTCAGCCCCACCTACCTCACAGGGTGTCTGTTTTGGGGAGGGGAAGGAAAAGGAGTTTGTAAGCCGCTCTGAGACTCCTTTGGGTAGTGAAGGGCGGGGTATAAATCCAATCTCTTCTTCTTCTAGACACAGGACTCTGTGTCTGGCATCGAGTTGGGAAAGAAGGCGTCAACTGCTTGCGACTCGTGGGACAGGCCCGTTACAGAATTCTGTTAATCCCTGCACAATGGGTCTGCACTATGAAGAAACCACTCCCATGCTGCAGGAAGCTGGTGTGAAGATTAAAGGAGCACCAGCTGAAGCAATGTACTTTTGTTTATATCAATAATTTAACAGTACTTAAAATTCGGTTGACTTTCATTCCATTTTATCCACAGTTACAGCTATTAGGGAACATTTACCTTTTCTATTAGATCTTACAAACGAGAGGATAACAGCCTCCTTCTCTCTGCCCTGGAATCCATCCACTGATTTAATCTCCAGCTCTGGATACTTATGACTCAGACGTTCTCTTAGCATGTCCACCTGAAAAACAAAGTCATTTCTGAAACTAGCACCAATTCCCCACAAGCAGCTGTGCCGCCCTCGCTCTTCCATTTCCCCCGGTTGCACTTGTCAATTTCACACTATTCGCTGTGTGGCCACATTTTGACCCACATCTCCCCCTGATTTCCCCCGCGTCTTCTCGATCCTTGTTTTTTTTGAGATCAAGAAGACACGGAGGAAATCAGGGGGAGATGTGGGTCAAAATGCGGCCACGCAGTGAATAGTGTGAAATTGACAAGTGCAACCAGGGCCGGCTCCAGGTTTTTTTGTACACTAGGCGAGGCTACCTTCTGGCGCCTCTTGGTGCACCCACCAATTTTCTGGTGCCCCCCCCGCCCCAGCACAACAGCCCCAAGGAAGAAGAGGGAAGAAGGGAACGGGTGCCGCTGGGGGTGGCCTCAGCCCAGCTACTTGCTTGCTTTCCTCCCAGGAATGGCCCCCCTGAGCCCCCCCTTCCCGGTAGGGGGCCCGCTGGAGGCCAGAGCGGCGCAGAGTCCCCAGAGGAGCGCGCCTGGAAGCCGGTCTCTGCTGCCGCTGTGCGGGGTCGCAGCAGCGTCGCCTCTGCCTGTTTAGGCAAGGGAGGGGAGGGGCAGCAGGCCAGCAGCCACAGGGTGCCCTCTCTTAAGGGGCTGCTCTAGGCCGCTGCCTAAAAATTCTCTATGACAACCTGGCCCTGAATGCAACCAGGGCAAACGGAAGAGCAGCACAGCTGCTTGTGGGGAATCGGTCAAAGAGTATGGCAGAAGCAAGGTAAAAGCAATAAACATCATCCATCTACTCCTCCCCCAAATCTCAAATATTATAGGAATCAGAACAAGTATCTAATATGCTAGAAGGTCATGGTCCAAAAGCTTGAGGAAGAGTAATACCCAAATTCTGTTCTAAGTTAAATACTCTCTGGTCTTTCAGAATATGAGCTGTGATCTATGTGGGAGTAGGGGGCTCTCACAGTTCTGTTCCTCATTGGCAACTGTGAGAGAAATGGCAGCCTCCCTTATTTACCAGAGCCTAGTGGGAGATGGAGAAGGTTAGGTCGGTTGACTGACTAGTTCTCCAATAACTAGTCCAGCCCAATGTAAACGTGCTGGGAAATCTCTGACAATCAATAATATGCTAATGTAGGGACTTTAGTCTTACTGTGAAGGTTCCTTCTATTTGAGGTAGAGAAGGACATCCTGACATTTGGGTATGCCTCCTCCCATAATCCCTGGAGTCAGGATATTAGGTCATTTTCTTCCCACTGACAAGGAGAGGAGTATCACCTTCTTCAGTTAAGAGGTTTTTAGAGCTTTCCATAGAAAATCATGAAACATGCTGTCATTTGTTGCTGCCCACAAGACTTAGCACTGCAAGGTGTGCAAGCATGTAATAATAATTATTCAAAAACTTGTAAGCACGAGTATGAAAAATCCGTCAATGCAAAAGTGCACAATTACAATAATACAACAAATATTTTGTGTTGTTACAGGTGATGGACGAAATTCTCCGGAGTACCTTCCGTTTCGTGAGAACTTCTTCTAACATCAAAAATTCATCAAGATGTGTCTTCATTGGTTCATAGAATTTCCGAGAGGATTCACCGTTTTTCACCAAGGAGAGTAGTATTCATTCCTGATACGCTTCAGAACATAATACAGAATGCGGGCTTGATGAATTTTTGATGTTAGAAGAAGAAAGGACCCCTCTCCTCAGGGGCAGGAGGAAAATGACCTAATACCCTGCCTCTGATGATGCAGGGAGAAGGAATACCCAATTGTCAGGACGTACTCCCCTGCTCAAACGAGAATGGTTATCTGACCATTTTATGTACACATAGGCAAGTTCTTATGCCTCTCTACTTCCACCAGGCTGGTGAAGCCTTTTCTCCATTTCCTTCTCACCTCCCTTCCCAAGGTGGGTAAAGTATGACCACACTTGATTAACTTCATTCACTGTCAAAATAGATACACCAAATGTAGTAATGATGAAATTAATGATGTCGTTGCAAAACAGATCAGATATGAAATTTGAAATATAAAGTGTCTGAAGCACTGACTATTCTATGGAGAATGACATAAAAATTGTGGTGAAGGGGATGATGGGGAGAAATATTTTCTGTTTTATATACCCTGTAGTGTATAATAACTTTTGATATATATAATTTGTTATATAATTCTTTTCCTCTTATATCCCCTTTATATCATGTTTTCTAATATATACACACACACACACACACACACACACATATACACACACACACGCACACACATATATATACACACATATATAGGAGCTGCGGTGGTTCAAGTGGTTAAGACGCTGAACTGCAGGCTGTGGAAGGTCAGTAGTTCAGCAGTTCGAGCCCCGAGTGTGCCGCATGACGGACTGAGCTCCCGTCTCTAGTTCCAGCTCCTGCCCACCTAGCAGCTCGAAAGCAAGAAATTGCAAGTAGAGAAATAGGTACCACTTCGGTGGGAAGGGAACAGCGTTCCGTGCGCCTTGGTGTTTAGTCATGCCGGCCACATGACCACGGAAACGTCTTCGGACAGCGCTGGCTCTTTGGCTTGGAAACGGAGATGAGCACCGCAACCCTAGAGTCGGATTCGACTGGCTTTCGAGCAAGGGAACCTTTACCTTTAGTGTATAATAACTTTTGATATATATAATTTGTTATATAATCCTTTTCCTTTTATATCCCCTTTATATCATGTTTTCTAAAATTATACACACACACACACACACAACCCCCCCCCAAAAAAAAACCCAGATGCACGAGAAACAAGATCTCACTGCTCAGAACCAAGCTTAAGGGTTAGCAGCTCTAGAACAGTGCCTGAGTTGTCACAAGAGCAAACTTAGCCCATTCAAATCGAGAAAACCGCTGGAGATCTGGATTCCACCGGTACACTGAATTTGTAACACAAGATATGCTGTAAGGGTAGTTTGTGCATTTTGTTTTTTTTTAAAAAAAAAAAAACTCTGCAGGCCACGGCAGATGCACTCACCTGGAGATTGTAAGGAGCAATGACAGCGATGTCTCTTGCTTTCACACCCGCTCCTACCAGGGCCTGTACATGCAAGCTGACAAGACGCACTTCACCTAGAAGGGGAGAACCAAACCTAGCAGTGATTCTGGACTGAGAAAAATCATTGCTGAGTGTAAGTGGCTAGATTCAATTGCAAAAAACACCCAATTCGACCAGTAGTGGAGAAAGGCATCTTTTCATTGCCCAGCTTGTATTTACATCTTCTATATCTATAAAAGAAAGTCCCCTCACTGTAAAATCAATGCCCAGGCCAAACCGCTGGACCTAGAGACACCAAACTCGGGGAGAGCGCTCCTACCGTGGCATAGGTGCTCGCTAAGAAGGGATTTTTGGAAATCTGACCCCTAAGTGGGTCAAAAGGGGTAAGATGTGCTCCCTCCATTGATTCCTATGCGGCTGCCAGGCAGCTGCCTCCCTGCACCCACCACTCTCTGATTGGACAGCTGCAGAGCTCAGTGTTCTGAGGTAAAAAAACCCCAGTTGCACGGGACTGCAGAGAGCTAATGACAGTTGAAGAAATCAGGAGTGGCTAACAACCACCTGTGAGGTGAAGCAAAGCTGCTGGCCCAGCCTCCCTATGGCTTCAAACATGCTCCCCCCTCCTGCACCTGACAGGCAGTTGTCTGTCAGGTGCAGCAGCAGTTGCAGGGTGCTTAAAGCCATGAGGGAGCCTGCCCTAGCAGTAACTCCTTAGTGACCCTGCCAGCCCTGCCTCCACAGTGACTTCTAATACTCCTCCCCCCTCCCCCTCCTACACTGGACAGGCAGCTGCCTGTCAGGTGTAGGAGAGGAGATGGGATGCTTACAGCCGCTAGGGAGGTTTGCTCAGCAAGATTGCCTTAGCCCTGCTGCTGGCCCAGCCTCCCTGATACCTTTAAACATAACCACCCCCCCCAACACCAGACAGGTGGGTGTCTGTCAGATGTAGGAGCAGGACCAGGGTACTTTAGTCCATCAGGGATATCGCCCCAGCAGGATCACCTTAGCGATGCTGCTGGCCCAGCCTCTCTGATGACTTCCAACACACTCCCCCTGCCTCCTACACTTAACAGGCGGTTGTCTGTCAGGTGCAGCAGCGCTTGCAGGGTGCTTAAAGCCATGAGGGAGCCCACCCCAGCAGTCTACAGAGACGTTCTTCAGTAGAGAAAAAAAAGTATGTTATGTCTCACTTCATTTTTACGCTACAGTCTTCTCCACTAGAATTCCTACAACAAACGTTACATTTCAAACTTTACATCAGCAATATTATACCTGGATTTACGGAAGTTAAATACCATAGCGAAGTATGGGTATCAGGCTAGTTCACTATATACCTTTAGATCATTTTGCAGGAAAAGTCAAGAATACAGGATACCAAAGAAGTTATTTACCAGTTACATAATGTGAACATACATAACCATTTGTCAGACTATAGTTTGGGACCTTGTTCAGCAGTGAGTCAGTGGTTTGTTTATAAAAATTGCTTACTTTAATTAATGTCAGTAAACGGCCTTGAATGACCAGGCAGTCTATAAATAACTTGAATAAAGAAAAACAGGTGCAGAGAGTATCACAGCTGCAGCTCAACCTGCTTTTGTGAAATCTGAGTTGGTGTGGTGAGCTATGTCCGGGGCATATGGCAAAACAGATGCCTACTTTAGAACAGATTCAAATGCTTTTGGATTTCCTTCCAGATCCAGTCCAGATGTTGTGTGCTACTGAAACAAGCTTCATGTGAGGGTTTGCAGACAAGAGGTGAGAAAGCAGGTCTTAAGATTAACATCGAAATCACTAATGTAACACTTGCAACCCTGGAAGATGAAACTTCTATAACTAGAACTGGCTGACAATTTATTCAGTATAGTTTTATATTTACTCTTCTGCCTTTGAAGTAATTCAGTCTGGGAAGCCAAATGCTTGCGCATCCATCTCCTTGCAGTGCTCTGAAAACAATGGTTCTGACATTGACAAGGGCCACCTCATTTGTTATTTATCTCATCTACCAAGAGAATGCATATATCCGACACACGTTTTTGCTCCATGTACATGGTTCTGGGATGGGTGTGAACGGCACACATATTGCAGTGAAAAAGCTATACGAAAAAGTGTTGCACTTTATGATCTAGACACCGATTTCACATTTGGTCCCACGTGGAAGCGCTTTCTGCCGAGACACTGGACTCAAACCACATACGTCATAAGAAGTGGCCCCAACTTAATCTGCCATCTACACAAAGCCAAGCCTTTCTTTATTGTTCTCACTTCAGACACTATGATTCCATGCAAATATTTCTTCTTCTAAATGAGGCTTTCCCATTTTTAGATGTGATCTCTCATTGTACTCTTCTCTTGTGATAACACAGAGAATCCAAGCCTTTCCACTGATGCACGCCCCCCCTTCCCATCACCTATTTGTTGTTAGCACAGTCTAATATTCCAAAAAGAATATGGGTAGTGTGGTATCCAGTCATGCTAGAAACGATTCTGCTTATTCAGGACAGAGACAAAGCTTCACAGCATTGCTAGGCTGAGCTGTAACTCTAAGGTTCAGTGCTCAGGGCTCCGGCTTTCTGTCCTTGTTCTATATGCCATTAGCACAGTCAAGCGCTTGCTGTCCCATTAACTGCAGGGATTTGTGCCTGGTATAAGAAAAGATCTGACAAAGTGCTGTGTTCCGAAGCAATTAAAGTAAAAGTTCTTTTTGAGCTTTGCAGTACCACAAAATGTGTGGGGAACTCAAAGAGTGGGAAAATTGGGGTTGACTTTTTTTGCACTGACAACTCACAGCTCTGCTCTTTGTGTCAGAGCCTGTGCTGCAATTCAAGAAAGCTATTCAAAACCCTCTCACCTGGGCTTCCTACTGAACCCCCTTTGCCCTACATGAAAGTACAGGGTATCCTTTCTTAGGCCAGCTGATTGGATTAGATATACTTCCAGCCCTGAGACAGCAACTCCTTCCTCCTCCTCATTGCTATTCAGAAAATGCAAGTTCTTTGTACAAGATCCCATCTTGTTGAGCAGAGGTGTCAAACTCATTTGTTACGAGGGCCAGATCCAATGCTCCCCTCTAAGCTGTGGAGTGAGTCTTGCGAGCCGTGTGCCATAAAAGGTAACATGAGGTCACAGAGATATAAACATTATAAAGATGATTTCAGATGCTGAATGGCAATAGCAGGCATGATTGGATTAGGTGTGATATGCAGAGGGGTAGTAGGCATGGAGATACCAGCATCAGTAATGAGACCAGGAACCTAGGTCTCAATTTGGTACAGGAGGATCCAGGCCAGGAGGATGCAAAGAATAAATGGAAATAAGTCTAAAGAAGTGAGCAGTGACTCACGAAAGCACATACCCTGCCACAAATTTTGTCAGGCTTTAAGGTGCTACTGGACTCCTAACTCTTTCTACTGCTATTAGAAACCACACCATTCAAAAACCAGTAAGGAAACATTTAACCCTCCAGGGCATTCAGTTGCTGAACTAAGAGTAACAGTTCCCTTACAAAGGAATTTCAAAGGGAGATTAGAAAGAGAGACTGCTGAATTGCAACTGATAATGAAACTCAAGGCAATGCATTCTCCTGGACTAAATTGAGACCTAGGTTTCTTCTCTCATTACTAAAAGCTGCTATTGTCATTTGCTGTTTGAAATCACTTCACTCTCCAAGATATAAGGACAGATGGACTCACATTCTAGCTGTATCTGAGGAAGTGAGAAGTGACTCATTAAAGCTCCTGCCCTGCCACAAATTTTGTTGGTCATTAACGTGCTACTGGACTCTTGCCTCCCTTCAACTAATAAAGAATGCAAGCTGTGCTGTTTGGTTTCTTCCCCACCCACATCTGTTAGAACTGGAAAGGGGGATCTCTCCAAGTGCCATGGGACTCCATCTCTCTCTCTCTCTCTCTCTTTCTCTCTGGTGTGCTCTCTCTGGCTTTTCCCTCCTCCCCTCTCTCTGAAGAAGTGTGCTTGCACACAAAACCTTATACCTGGAATAAAACATTGTTGGTCTTCTTAAAAGTGCCATGGAACTCCGTCTCTCTCTCTCTCTCCTTTCCCAGAAGAGGAGGCGGAGGGGGAGGAGCCCTCAGCCAATTGAGGGAAGGGTGGCTTAGCTATCTTTCTCTCCTCTGAAGCAGGAAATAGGAGAGAGTGGGCAAAATGAGCTGCGATGCAGGAAACAGGAAGCAGTAACAGGAAGCAGTAGAGAGCCAGTTGCTCACAGGCCGGATAGCAGCCCTGCAGGGGCCAGATCTAGCCCGCAGGCCATATGTTTGACACCCCTGTTGTAGAGCGTCAATGAGCACTACCCAGTGAAATGAAATTTTCATCCCAAATGGGGACTTCTATCAACAATGGATAATTGTCCAGGGCAAAACTGTATTGTCTTTTGCAAGAATGGGGGAAACTATTGTCAAGAACCAGAAGGCTGCAATCATTAGTGGCCTATAGTTAACATAATTTTTGTGTGTACCACAAAATAAGGTGAGTGCCAAATTACAGCTTAATAAATACACATTCTTCTTTTACAATATTATTCCTGAGAACTTGTCAAATGAAATGTGAAACTTGGTCATGTGGGTCAAATGAAATGTGAAACTTGGTCGAACTGCTGAACTACTGACCGTCCACAGCCTGCAGTTCAGCGTCTTAACCACTTGAGCCACCGCAGCTCATTGTATTGTACCTAGCTGTAATTACTGTTGTTGAAAAATTTATAAATAAAGTATTTTTAAAAAACCCAAACAGGTTGGCTCTACACCCCTTTCTAAAGTCGAGAGGTGGGATGTGTATAACGTAACTCCCTGAGGAGGCTCTCTCAACAATCTTGGGCAACCCCTGAAAAGATCCTGCTACAAGCTATAGATGTTCCTGTATTAGAGAACTTGAAGAAGGGCTCTCAAAGATAACGGAAATAGGCAAAGGCTGGCTCACGTGGGAAGAGGTGCTTACTAAGATAATAAGTCTTGGGCTGCAAAGCTCCTTAAAAATCTCTAAGGCTACCTTTAAATGAGTCTGGAATCAAAGCAGAAGTCATCGTTGATGGTTTACTGCCCTGTGACATATCCAGCCACCTATTTTCCACTCTAGGTAACCATGAAACCAAAAGTAGTTTTCATCACTGCTTACATTTACTATTTAAGTGTCTGGCTTATTTCAGCCTTTGCAAAGATTGACATTAACATTGATTTCTATAATGAAGCCCAGTTTTTAAAGCCGTACAGAAAATATTTGCTTTAAAAGGGGGAAATATCCTAGAAAAGAAGTGTACACTTTCGTTGCAGCAGGATACATCTTAGGAAACACACAAGGCTGACATTTACATTAGCCAAGCTTATGTAAGCAACCCCTTTAAAGGAAAAGACTGATAGGTCACTGCCAAGGTGAAAGTATCATTGAACAGTCTCCAGTGAGGCAAAGATTATTCAACCCCAAGCTTTTCACAGCTTTTCCCATTTGAAAGGAAGGCAACAACCACATTGCTGCTCACCATTTCCAGCATTTCATAGCCTGAGTATCTATGCCTTCGTGGGTAATTTAAGGCTACAATCCAGAGCACACTTACTAGAAAGGGACATTTAACTATCTGTACTACTAGACTTGGAGCTGCGGTGGCTCAGTGGTTAAGAAGCTGAACTGCAGGCTGGAAGGTTGGTAGTTCAGCAGTTCGAGACCGAGTGCCGCATGACGGAGTGAGCTCCCGTCTCTGGTTTCAGCTCCTGCCAACCTAGCAGTTCGAAAGCAAGAAATTGCAAGTAGATAAATAGATACCGCTTCAGTGGGAAGGTAACAGCGTTCCGTGTGTCTCGGCCTCCAGTCATGCTGGCCACATGACCACAGAATCGTCTTCGGACAGCGCTGACTCTTTGGCTTGGAAATGGAGATGAGCACCGCAACCCTGGAGTCGGATTCGACTGGCTTTCGAGCAAGGGAAACCTTACCTTACCTTACTACTAGACTTCTGATACTTTTGTAAATCAGAATGAAACACAGGGCTTTGGAGAAAGATAGACATTCCTAGGAAAGGAATGTTGCTCCCAAATTCCAACAAGTAAACAATAATAATGCAGAACAAGGTTTGAATCCACTGGTACCTTACACTTTGAATAAAACTTTGTTGGTCTTAAAGGTGCCACTGGACTCAAACTTTGTTTTGCTGCTTCAGACCAACACAGTTGCCCACCTGACATAATAATGCAGGAATTAAAAACACTAAGAACAAGCTCTTTAAGTTAGACCAGAAAGCCAAAAGAGATGGTGCCAACTGTACTTCTGGGAGGCAGCAACTGAGAATGCCAGCCTCGCATCCTCTCAGCAAGTTCCTTCTAGCCAACCTCAGAGCCTGGACAGGTTCACATAAGTAGATGTGGTCCATCAGGTACTTTGCACCAGGGCTATTTTTGGGCAGGAACGCACAGGAACGGAGTTCCGGCTGGCTCCCGAGTTGGCCACGCCCAGCAGGAACTCATTAGCATAACAGGCCACACCCAACAGCAGGAACTCATTAGGATTGGCTACATTAGGGGTGTGTGGCCTAACATGCAAAGGAGTTCCTGCTACAAAAAAAGGCCCTGGGTTTTGACAACAAACAAGGTAAACAGAATAAGAAGCAAAAGGTGGGTGTGGCTGGATGACCACACTTCTGGTAACATGGGGGTGCAGCCTAATGTGCTAATGAGCTGTGCTGTCAGGGGTGTGGCCCAATATGCGAATGAGTTCCTGCTCTTGGGTGTGGCCTATTATGCTAATGAGTTCCTGCTGGGCTTTTTCTACAAAAAGAGCCCTGCTTTGCACTCAAGCTGTTAAAGAGTTTTAAATGTCAAAACCAACTCAGAAACCAACTGAGAGCTATAATAGATCCCACTGTCGAGGAGCAGGCACATTCTTAGCAGCAGACAAAAAAAAAATTACCTTCATTCCCTTTAGACGGTTCATCTTCCACCTCGAGTTCAAATAAGCCACAGCCAGCTGTATCTATAAGCAGCAATGGAATACTAGTCTCTTCAGTAGAAGCCACTCCAGGCAGATCCCTGACAAATTATTAGAAAGAACAAGACGTTAACATCACTCAAGTCGTACATCTGCTTTTTAAACCCTGGCACAATTTGATTATGAATATTTTACAAAGCCTTCAGAAACCAAACCAGAGTTCAGCAGAATCCCTGACTCTGTGGGATCCATGAAAACCTTTCATCATTCACCAACATGGAACCTCCTGTCGCCAAACAGCCTCTAGTGGTTTGGTATGCCACCAGGCCCAAGGCAAGCCTGGGAGTAGAAAGGCAGCCATAAAGTCTGCTGGCTCATGTGTTTGTTTTTCCATTCCAACTCATGGCTGAGGGAGCCAAGTGACACCGCTTGGTCACTGCTGCTCTGGGGTAGGCTCAGAAGGGCCACACTCTCTTCGGCCACCATGTAGCTTGGAAGTACATATCATGTTCTATACAGAAACCATCAAAACAAAGAAAACAGACCTCCCAGTGCAAGGACTACAAGAAAGCGTCAAAACTGGGGGGGGGGGGGACAGAATGGTGAACCCACTCAAGCCCTCAGATATGTAAGCAAATACAGTCACTTGGCTCAAGTGGTTAAGACGGTGAACTGCAGGCTGTGGAAGGTCAGTCGTTCAGCAGTTCGAGATCCGAGTGCCGCATGACGGAGTGAGCTCCTGTCTCTGGCCCCAGCTCCTGCCAACCTAGCAGTTCGAAAGCAAGAAACTGCAAGTAAATAAATAGGTACCACTTCGGTGGGAAGGTAACAGCGTTCCGTGCACCTTGGTGTTTAGTCACGCCAGCCACATGACCACGGAAACGTCTTCGGACAGTGCTGGCTCTTCGGCTTGGAAACGGAGCTGAGCACCGCAACCCTAGAGTCAGATTTGACTGGCTTTCGAGCAAGGGAACCTTTACCTTTACCATCCCAAAATATACAAAACTACATACAAGGCATAATAGCCAATACTATACAATATCTCAGTGATATATAATAAGACAATACAAATTGAATACTGATAGCCAAGGAACAATCATTAGAACAGTACAAGTAATAATCCTAGGAGCAGTGGAACAGTCATAATAGCAGTGAAACAATCATTTACAAAGCAGCCGGCTTTCGCTTGGTTTCGTATCAAGACTTCATCAGAAGCAAATCAACTTACACTGTGTTAGGATTTTTCTTGATTTATAATTGCACCTTTCTGATTTCTAAAGGCAGCTCTTCTCAGGGGTTGCTACAGTTAATGTTGGGACTTGCCCTCAATTCCTATGAAGATTTCTCATATTGGACCTGTCTATATGACACTGAGCTTCAAAGCCAAAGGAGTTATATATGGAGGAGATCACAGAATGAAACCCTTGAGTTCATCATGTGTTCTCCTACCATTCAATTGATATTACAGAATTAATACTCAGAGTTCTTTGTTAATACAAATTACAGTGCACATGCTAAATCCTGATGTACTAATTTAAATATTTTTAAAGTTTATTTTTTCCCTCTCTCCAAATCTAGGCTTGCTACTTGTCAACTATTTTCCACACTGAGCACTGGCTCCCAAAACCTACCATGAATGATCTACAAGATGATGCCCAGTTTCCATAGATAGTCACATGTAATATTTATAGGCTTTTGGCTACAGACATTTTGGTGTCAAGGTACTTTAGTTCACAAACAATTAAAAAGTTTTGGCCTGAGATTCAACTCTTTCCTACTGTCTACACTAAGCTTTTCAGAGTGTTTTAGCCGTATCCTTTGGTCATTCACAGATGACTGTGCTTCTCTACAGAACCATACACTTTGTCCCATCAGAGATGCTATTGTTTACAGGATCACCGATCCCATGGTGAGAGAGACAAGTCAAGAACTTTAATCATAGTAAGTGTTGTCAGTGCCCTTTTAACAAGGTATGATTACAATGACTCAGACTGCTCAGTTGATCACTGTCAATTCAAATCCAATCAAGTGTGAACCAGAGTTGATCCTGGATCCCAGATGATTCTGTAAATCAAGACCCAGGAATGTATACCTATGGACTCAGAAATGCAGAACCATCTCTAAGTATGGTCAGAAATTTCCCCCCGTGTCTATAATCTCCACAGAATTTGGAAGTGCTCCAATAAATAAGTAAAAAGGACTGAAAAGAGGGAAGATCTGTGCTTTCCCCACATGTGGGGAGCATGCTCCATCATTCTCTAACTTTGATGAAAGATCTTTGGGTGAAATTCCCAGGAAAGGGATTGAACCCTAAACAGAATGGAATTGAGGGATCTAATTTACTCATCCCTGCTTTTAATTCACTGTAATCTATGATTTACCCTTTGAACATAAATAAAGGTTTTAGGGATTGTTAATGTAGGATAGCCGGTTGTGTAAACAGACCATACAAGTCTGCTTCACTTATGCTGTGGTACCATTATTCAGAAATTGTTATCCTGAAGTCAAGTTACAAACAAAAACAAAAACATGGGTTTAGAAACCCTGACAGTGTGGCCTGTGTTTACTTAACTCAAGGTTTTCATTTACGGTACTTTTGCTGTCCAATTAGCAGGGGTCATTTCGTAGAAAAAGAGCTAGGGGAACTCATTAGCATAACTCATTAGCATATGCCACACCCCCTGACATCAGGGGCCCGGCGGTGGACCTGCAAGGCCAGCAGGAGTGCGAGGAAGCCCCGCCAAGGCCCTCCCTGGCCCCAGGCAGGCAGGGGTGGAGAGAGGCAGGGAGGAAGCAACTTACCCTCCCTCTTCTCCTGCCTCCTCCTGGCTGAATGAGGGCCGGAAGCAGGGGGCGGGGCTTCGTCATGTGCCCCGCCCCCTGCACTTCACCCGGGGGAACTGCGTTCCCCCGCGTTCCCCCCCGAAATGACCTCTGCCAATTAGAAACCTTTTTCTGCAGCTATGAAAACTTTTTAACTTAAAAAAGGACCACATATTGAAATATTCACGTCCTCTTCAGGCTACCTCAGACCACCTGACAGGAACATGCACTAACACCTTTGGGCTCCTGTTCTCCTTCACAAAAACAAAAAAGTCTTCAAAGCTTCTGGGTGTAAAAATAATAATCTCAATAAGTTCTTGTCCTAAGCAAAATACATCATCTGGGAAGTTGAATCTCATTTCAATCATTGCCAGGCTCCTATCAGGTAGCGGCTTGTACTTTTTAGAACTCGGAGGCAAATGAAATGCCATTTGATGTATTACAAGGGACAATGTTTTGACAGCTGTGATATTAGAAAAAGGCACAACACACAGTCCTGGTAACGTCAAACAAGATGCTTTTTAACAACAGTCCCTTGAGCGAAAAAAGCCATGTTAAAACCTACTTTTGTGGGGAAAGGCTTTAAACCGGGATGTCACGGGACTGAGTTCATGAAACAAACATTTATTGGTGATTTGAATGTTAAGAAAAATAACCGGTTTCAGTTGTTTATGGTCACAAGGACTCTGTTGCTGACCCGGGAACAGAACTCAGAACCCCTAAATGTACAAACAAAGGCCTTCACACCTTGATTTTGGAACATTTCCCTGAAGCCGCCCTGAGCCTTAACTATGCATGCATTCTACACTACATTTGCACTCTGCTGGGAGCAGAACAATTGCAGCATGCCAATCCTAACCATCCTTCTTTGAAAGGAGGCTCCACTGAGTTCACCCACAGTAAACATATCTAAAGTGGTGAAGGGAGCTTATACTCTAGAAACCTTGTTGGTCTTTAGGGTGCGGCGGGACTTGAATCTTGCTCTTCTATTGCAGACCAACACGGCTGGCCCTCCTAAACACACCTATGCTGCAGTCTTAAACAGAACGACGCCCTTCCAAGTCCTTTGGGCTTGCAGTCCAACTCTAATACTTCAATTTATTTTTATTTATTTATTGCTTTAACTTTTACCCTGCCCTCCCCGCCGGAGTAGGCTCAGGGCGGCTCACATAAAACCAATAAAACAATAGACATCTCAGTACAAAAATACATCTCAATACAATTTACATAGTAAACAATTTTAAAACTGTTAATATAGAGATGGGGGTACACAAATAAAGTGCATTTAAACGCGGTCGGGGGAGCTACCACTCGAGGTGGCTTCTAACTCTAGGTCGGCACAGAGCAAAGCTGATAGGTGTAGCTCCTATCGAAAAGCCTACTGGAAGAGCTCCGTTTCCACGGCCCTGCGAAATTGTGAGAGGTCCCGCAGGGCCCTGATCTCACCCGGGAGCTCCTTCCAGTAGATAAGGGCTGCTAAAGAGAACGCCCTGGTCCTAGTCGATGTCGACCTGGCGTCCTTCAGACCAGGGAGGGCCAGGCGGTTTTGTAACCCTGATTGCAGCGCTCTCTGGGGAACATGCGGGGAAAGGCGGTCTCTCAGGTAGGCAGGTCCCTGACCATAAAGGGCTTTAAAGGTCAAAGCCAGCACCTTGAAGCGAGTAATCCTTTGAGATGCAAATTTTTAAAAGTAGACTTTCCCTCAGTTTAGAAAGATTGCTCATACTGCGTCAAAACAGAGATATAGGATGACAGAGAATTTCGATCATTCCGTGGTTATTTATCATCGCTTATGGAAGATGTATAAAGCAGCGGTCCATGTGCTCTTCAGTTGGGGGACCCAGCAAAACTGGCTCCACTCGTATGCAGGGCTTTTTTTTGTAGAAAAAGCCCAGCAGGAACTCATTAGCATAATAGGCCACACCCATGATAGTGCAGCTCATTAGCATATTCGGCCACACCCCATGCCTTTCCTTGGTTTGCCCGGGCGCCCTGTGGCTGCGGGGAGCCTGGGCAAGCCGACCCTTGGACAGGTCAGGGAAGGCACGGGGAGGCATTTAAATGCCTCCCCCATCCTTCCAGGCCCCCCCTGCCTCAAGAGTCACCGGGGGGGGGTCGCTCTCCAGGCCTTCCCTCTGTAGCCACGCACACAGAGGTTTTGGCTGTAGTGGGCGTGGCCATTGCTGAAGCCAGCCGGAACTCCGTTCCTGTGCGTTCCTGCCCAAAAATAGCCCTGCTCGTATGCATATAGTTTTAGAAAGTAGGCATGTTGCTCTGCAGCAGAACAGTTAAGATCTGAGTCCACTAACACCTCAGAGGTGGGAGGGGTTGTGATAAAGGATATGCATCCCATTGGACTCACTGCTTATGCTCCCTTTTATGGATGCTTTCCAGATGATTATACGCAGAGTCCTTGACATTGAAACACAAAGGCTATACAGCTTAGCCAACAAATCTTGCTCCCCTCTGAACTTTGAGATTCCCCTCACGGTAGGCCAAATGGCCCCATACCTATCTGATACACAAGCACCACAACAGCACAGAGCCTTTTCACTAACAAGATTCAATGCACTATCATCAGCAGTCTTGCATGGGAGATATAATAATATAGCATATACGTCTAGACTTTGCCACTGTAACTCTGGATGCATCGAGACAGTTTCACATATCTGTTTGCACTGCCAATTTTATGTAGATATACATTTTAGTTTTTTAAACCCTATTTTAGCCAACATGACGGACCTTCCTGATGCCTTAAATGACTCCGCTACTGAAATATCAGTGAAGGTAACCATGTTTTTACAATCAGCAATAAAGCTACGTCAGCAAAAACTATCAAAATGAGCAACCCTTTGTAACAAATTGTTTTAGGTAACATTATGCAATACTATGTAGTTTGCAAAATACTTGGTTTTATATGTATGGTCTTATATAGTTTTATATGGATATTTTCTTATAGTGATCCTCTTTTAAGGTATTGTTTTATGCCAATAAAGGCTGACTGACTGATAAAGAATACAGGAGCTGTTCAGCATGAATGTGACCCTGAAAAGGAATGATGAGGATGAGGATGAGGATGAGGATGATGAAGAAGAAGAAGAAGAAGAAGAAGAAGAAGGAGAAGAAGAAGAAGAGGAGGAGGAGGAGGAGGAGGAGGATATTGGATTTATACCCCGCCCTTCACTACCCAAAGGAGTCTCAGAGCGGCTTACAAACTCCTCTCCCCTCCCCTCCCCACAACAGACACCCTGTGAGGTGGGTGGGGCTGAGAGAGCTCTGACAGAAACTGCTCTTTTTCAAGAACAGCTCTTATCAGAACTATGGCTTGCCCAAGGTCATCCAGCCAGGTGCAAGTGGAGGAGTGGGGAATCAAACCCGGTTCTCCCAGATTAGAGTCCGCACACTTAACCACTACACCAACTGTTCAATCAACAGTTTAACTACAGTTGGTGTGACTGTCAGAATGTGGGCCACTCCACTAACTAGGCTTCTACTATGTCAAGCCAGGATCTGAAGCTGAAATATTAACTACAGTAAGTCCTAACTCTGTTTTAGGTATAAGTGCAAGACAGACTGGGGTAATCCTGGATTGTTTCCAGGCTACAAAAAGAAGGAAATGAAACCAGCATTTGTTGAGGCAAACCAAGATTTGAGGTTGTCTGCAAGATGAATCCTGGTTTCACAAACTAACCATGATTAAAATAAACCATGGTGTCATGTGATATCTGAACTGAGCTATGGTGTTCTCTTAATCTCAAGGTGGTCACATTTGCCAGCATTCAAGAGGTAACTAGTTTACTGGTGTTCCTCTTAATATAGCTACTAAGATAATGGAACAGAACATCTTGCTTAGAGGCTTCTTTGTTGTTCTGAAGCAGGAGGAGGAGGAGGAGGAGGAGGAGAGATTGGATTTATATCCTGCCCTCCACACATGCCTACAACCGGGGCGGATTAACCATTAAGCAGACTAAGCACGTGGTTAGGGCACCAGGGCCAAAGGGGGCACCACAAAGTTGGGAAAAGGGTGAAAAGAACTTTATGTAGTCCAAGCTTGGCTTAGTTTGTACAGTATACTGTGTTATCACATGAATACATTTTTGTATTGCTGCAACCTGCATTGTCTATCTGGTCAGACAGGTCAACCACTAAAATGGACTGGGTCAGTGTGGAAAGGAGGGGGGGGCGAGATGGGTCAGTGCTTAGGGCACCAGTGGGCCTTAATCCACCCCTGACTGCAACATAGGTGGTTTTGGGCATGTGGTCTGCTGAGTGCTGACCAAACAGACATACAATTTTGTTTTACAATCTGAACCACAGAAGATCTTTTTGGACAAATGCTGCTGAGCATTACAAGATGGACATATTAATATTAAAAAGAAAAGAAAAGGAAACTGCGGGCTCCAGCAACATCACTACTTTGGGTTACAGAACTCCCTTTTCCATTTAATTTTATTCAAATAATCCTGAGGTGCAACGTTCACTTAATTATCACCTCTTCAAAACAGTGCCTAACTAAATCGTGTCATTTTCAAATGGAAACTGGCTTTCTTCCCCAGAAGCATTTCAAAAGAAGCCGGAGTCCTGAGTAATGCAAAAGGTTTGGGTTAGGGTTTTTTTGTGTTGGTTTGGGTTTTTTTTTAAAAAAAACTTTTATTCTCCGGGGGCTCTGCTGTTCCAGTCATGAACAACCTGCCTTCTTCAAGGGTATAAAGATATCATTAAGATTCTTCTGTGTGTGCTCCCGGAGGGCAGTGAGTGCACTTGCTGAAACTCCCAGGAACAATCTTAATTTGAGCGATTTTGAGAAGATCGCTTCTGAAGATAATTAGTGGCATGAATTTTCCAGTGAAAAGAAAAGTCACACTCTTGCCTGAGGAGAACATGCTGGCGAATCTCTCGCATCCATTTAAAGGCCAGGCCTTCCTGCTGCTACTCCAGACTTAAACCTGGGATGTGTCGATACTCTGGTCTGCTATGATGCTACGCCCCAGGAGCCCAGCTCCCTGTCCCAGATACGTGCAAACTGGCTGAGATTATTTGCTCGTTCAGAAAAGACACTCTGCTTACACAGGTCCGTGACATTCTCCATTATTGCACTGTATGTCCCCACACTGAGAACAAGGACCAAGACCAAACCAAAGGTGGCTGCACGATGGAAGCCCTTGTTGGAGCAACCAGAGTCATTTGGAGGGAAGGCCCAGCAATAATCCATATTTCGCCCCTCCTCTTCAACTTACTCATCTATATACTAATAGCCAGGGGTCGTTTCGTAGAAAAAGAGCTAGGGGAACTCATTAGCATAACTCATTAGCATATGCCACACCCCCTGACATAACCGGAAGTGTGTCATAAGGCCACACACCCCGCCCCCAACGGTCCCGGCTGCCACTGCCGGCCTTGCAGCTCCACTGCCGAGCCCCATGAGGGGCCCGGCGCTGGACCTGCAAGGCCGGCGGGAGTGCAAGGAAGCCCCGCGAAGGCCCTCCCTGGCTCCAGGCAGGCAGGGGTGGGGAGAGGCGGGGAGGAAGCAACTTACCCTCCTTCTTCTCCTGCCTCCTCCTGGCTGAATGAGGGCCGGAAGCGGGGCGGCTGGAAGCAGGGGGCGGGGCTTGGTCATGTGCCCCGCCCCCGTACCTCACCCGGGGGAACTGCGATCCCCCGCGATCCCCCCGAAATGACCTCTGCTAATAGCCAAGTTGCACCCCCCCGTGCGGATATCTAAATCCGCACATCGGGGGTACTTGGGGGGCAGAGAGATTTTCCTGCACACTTGGGGCAGTCCCCAGGTGTGCAGAAGAATCTGAAAAGCTTTAAAAACTATACGGGGGATACTTAAATCCCCCCAAAAGTAAAAGAGCATTCCCTGCGCAGGCGCAGAGAATGATCTGGGAACTCTGCGGCGAGCCTGGCAGTTGGGAGCCGCTCAGGCCTCACTGCTGGTGCCCCGGGGGCTTACCTGCAGCCACTTCCTCCTCAATGTGGAGCTGCTTCTGCATGCCAGGAGCCTTTAGGAATACCCCCCCACGAGTATCGTGGGTCCTGCTTCTTGTATTTGTTCCGTCTATTTCTCTGGGGTCATCGAACCACCCATGAATGTAAACTGGGCAAAGTTTCTGAATTTTCCATATTCTTTTCTCCTCCTCTCTAGACTATGCACTGGCCCTTTCATCATTGTCTAGTTCTTTCACTCTGTTAATGGTGCTCTTACTTTGGTGGTTACGTATTAGTTTAGGAGCATCAATGTACATGACTGAATAGTGTAGCATAAGTGAACAAGATAGGGCCTTTGCACTGCAGAGCTTACAGCTGGAGTTTTGATTGTGTGAAGTAAACAGGGAGGGCAGGGGGGCAGGCAAAAGGGGGGGGACTTTGGTATGGGGACAAGGAGTCAGGCATCACAGAAACTGAAGACTGAAGGGTATGACAGAGAGGTAGCCCAGTGAGGGTGTTCTGGGACAGAATTCCAGGTGTAGGGGACAAGAAGAGTGAACAGTTGCCTCTTCTATTTCTCCTTTCACCATGGGAATGACTCCATAGGCCATCAACAATTTGTTCATGCTTGGAAGATTATTTCCATTTCAGTTTACAATTCTTCATATATACTTTTTTTCGCAGCTGCCTTTGAATGCTCTCCTTTGTGGCTTTGCCTGCATGCCCCCAAAAGTCTTATCTTTTGTGCAGAGGCAAGCAATTACTGGGGCTGTGGTGGCTCAAGTGGTTAAGACGCTGAACTGCAGACCTGAAGGTCGGTAGTTTGGCAGTTTGAGACCCGGGTGATGCATGACGGAGTGCACTCCCGTCCCTGGTTCCAGCTCCTGCCAACCTAGCAGTTCGAAAGCAAGAAACTGCAAGTAGATAAATAGGTACCAGTTCGGTGGGAAGGTAACAGCGTTCTGTGCGCCTCGGTGTCTAGTCATGCCAGCCACATGATCACGGAAATATCTTTGGACAGCGCTGGCTCTTCGGCTTGGATACAGAGATGAGCACCGCATCCCTAAAGTCAGATTCAACTGGTTTTCGAGCAAGGGAAACACTTTACCTTTACCTAAACAATTACTGATGATTTCCATTTAACATATCAATATTCCATTACTTTTCTTTTCAGTTGCAATACCTGAGGTGCAGAGCAGTCCAGAACCCGCTGCTCAAGAAATGAGGGCCAATGCCCAGTGCATTTCTGAGGCTTTTTCTCTTTGACAGGCTGCTGTCAGCTCCATTTTGTATTCTGAAAATAACTTCACTATGCTCAGATACAAACAGCAGAATCTCCTTTGGCAAGCGGTGTCCCAAATTCACAGGAAATCCTCAAGGCATTACAAAAGCTGTTAGGACAGCAAGATGGTTTTTGCTACATCATTAAGTCTCTTCAGTCTTAAACAGGCAGATCTTTAGGAAGTGTACAACCAAGTACTTTTCTCTAGCTTCATGAATAGTTCTTATAAAAGATGAGTTCCCAGCACACACCCCAGTTAAGGTTAAGCTAATGTAGCCAAGGGGAGCTGCGGTGGCTCAAGTGGTTAAGACGCTGAACTGCAGGCTGTGGAAGGTCGGTAGTTCAGCAGTTCGAGACCCAGGTGCCGCATGACGGAGTGAGCTCCCGTCTCTAGTTCCAGCTCCTGCCAACCAAGCAGTTCGAAAGCAAGAAATTGCAAGTAGATAAATAGGTACCACTTCGGTGGGAAGGTCACAGCGTTCCGTGCGCCTTGGTGTTTAGTCATGCTGGCCACATGACCACGGAAACGTCTTCGGACAGCGCTGGCTCTTCGGCTTGGAAACGGAGATGAGCACCGCAACCCTAGAGTCGGACTCGACTGGCTTTTGAGCAAGGGAACCTTTACCTTTACCTTTAATGTAGCCAATCCTCCAAGAGCTGACAGAGCTCTTCTTACAGGGGCTACATTAGGGGTGTGTCGCCTAATATGCAAAGGAGTTCCTGCTACAAAAAGAGCCCTGGGCGACACACCCCTAATGTAGCCAATCCTCCAAGAGCTTACTGTAGCCCCCTGTAAGAAGAGCTCTGTAAGCTCTTGGCGGATTGGCTACATTGGGGGTGTGTCACCTAATATGCAAAGGAGTTCCTGCTACAAAAAGAGCCCTATGAATCTTTTTCTTTTCAGTAAAGACTGCAGGACAGGTGTTAATCCATTGCTTTCAAAGGAGGAACAGGAACAAATCCAAGGATAATAGGGCTGGGAGCTGCACAAAGTGCCGCTGCAACAAAAGCAGAGCAGCTTCTGGCAAAATCCAGCAGTATTAATTACTCCTGGGAAAAAGAAAGATTCCCTATGAACTGACTAAGGGATGCACATAAATACGAATGCTGTCATTGCTACACATATAGGAAATGCTGATTCAATAGTATGGAAAGGATAATAAAGGAAAGAAGCTGCTGCATTGCTATTTATTACCTAGCAAGAAATGCAGAGTACCACTCAGCTTGTCCTTCCTGCCTCAACAAGTAAAGCAAGCCTATTTGTTAATACATTATGAAGTGACTTCTCCCTGTACGCAGGTAACTGCTCTTCAGTTTTCAGACTGCCTTAAAACTTAACCCATTTTGTTTTGGATTTCCCCCCCTTTATTAGTATTTTAACAACTTTCTAGTGCTCCTAAAAGCAGACTATAATTCATTTTTAAAGTATGTATACAGTCCAACATCTTTGCCCAGGGCTGGTCCAAATATCTGGAAAGAGAATAGGGGCAATAAAATAACAAATCTAAATCTCCTTAGTATTCACGCTGCCTCCACCTCCTTTCATACATAAAGAGGGAATTGGATATTGCTTGCTGTGATTACTGCGATTAAAAAGCTAAGGGGGAGGTCACATGCACGAGATAAAACGGGGGAGGGGGGGAGCGAGGCTATTTCCTCCGGAGGAATTTGACCCGCAGTTGCGGGATCATACAGTCCTTGGAAGCTGCGGGCACAGCCCACCACTGTGTGATCAGACGCAACCGAGGGTGAGTCGGGTTGTGTTTTATTTGCTGTTTGATTCTGATGCGCTTAAACTAGGAATCGATGAATCACACCTCGGTACCGAGGGCTCCCTATGGAGTTTGCGATGATGCGCATACTGAGAAGGGGGGAAAAACAATGGCACAGAGTCGGGATTGTGTGATCAGACCACCCCGACGCCATGAGAGGGTGCTGGAGCAATCAGACATGGGAAACTCCGTCCGTGGACTGTCACAACCGGTTTACTACCGGATTTTCCCTGGTGTCTTTTTACATCGCTTCTGCAGCAGAGCAAAACGGGTTGCCGACAGGTGCAGGGTGCTTTCCAGATGTTTATGTTTGATCGCACCCTTTAAATACACCTGGCATTTGCGCCTATGGCGGGGCTAATTGTGCATGTGATAGCGCCCTAACAAATGCAAGCAACAGAGCCCCCCCTGGGGAAAAAGCCTTCGCTGTATTCTGACATTACAACAAGTTTGAGCCTGGTTTATTCTCTGGTTCATACGCACCCTCCCCCCTCGTGCCTCACCTCATGCAAAAAGCCAAAAATGAATATTTCCTGATTTAAGGAAATCTTTGATCTAACCTCAAACTGTTGTGTAGTCTGAGGTCAGGCATTTCAACAAACAGGGGGTTGTCCCTTCTCCACAAATCAGGGTTCTAAATCAGGAGTTAATTGCCTATCTGAAGAGGTAAGCAGTGATTTGCAACAGCTCAAACCTACCACAAATTTTATTGTATTGTATCTGAAGAAGTGTGCGTGCACACAAAAGCTCATACCTTGAATAAAACTTCATTGGTCTTAAATGTGCCACTGGACTCAGACTTAGTTTTATCACTAATTTTGTTAATTTTTAAGATGCTACTGAAATAAATTGTGTTTAGCATCCGAGTTTATGGGCAAGAAACAAACAACAATTGGTTTATAGCACCTGAAAATATTATTGTGGCTTTGATATAGAGATTTGTACTGGTTGCAAACTGAATAAAATTATACTACTACTACAGCACCTGAATTTGGGCCTCACAACAAACTGAGGTTAGTCTGAAGACCTCCAAACTAGGACCTTATTTGCATGCAGGGAAAGGGAGGAACAGGAATTGCATGAGCCCGAGAATAAACCAGGCTCATCACAAACTGGCTCAGTTTGACCCCACAGTTTGCCATTCTATATCCCAACAATGGTTAGGATTTAAAAATCCTTAACTATTTGTTTGCTTTAGGGCACATCTAATCAAACAAACAAAACCCTTTACATGGCATAAGAAATGACATGACTAGACAAAAGTGTTGATTAGCACAGTCTGGCATACTGTCTTTGCAACTTGATTTGGTGGGAAGCTGAGGTCTTCAAGGAGGAAATCAACGATTTAAATATCTCAGTTCCCAACACAAGTCAAGTTGCAAAGATGGCATCTCAAGCTATACTAATCAAATTCTTTTTCCCAACAATGTAATTTCTTCTACTCCGTGGAATACTTTTTTGGCCTGCTTTTGGGCACAATCTAGCCCAAATTAAACATTTTAGGCCACTGATTTCAGCAGATAAGTGCTATAATATGGTGATAATAGACAAGACATCTCTCTATAAAATAATTCTGTTTTGGTCATGGAGTCTCCTGAACATTCCACACGCTCCCAAATCACTTAGCTCCCTGATCTGTCACTTAGAAGCTGTCCCTATCCACTGGCTGCGTTGCCTGAGTCTCGCCTCCAGTATTCTAAACAGTTTGCTGTTCCTCTCCCCTCAATAGCCAGTGGGAACACAGAGGTCATTTGCATATGCGGCCTGATTAGCCTTTGCCTCTAACATTCTAAACTGTTTGCTGTTGCTGTTGGGAGTCATTCAATGTGTCCTGAGGTAAAATACATATCCCAATCTTCCCTTAAATGGTTACTGGAGTTGCCAATCTCCCTGTGGGGCCTGGAGATCTCCCAGAAATCACCGTGTTCCCCAGCCACAGCACATCATTTCCCCTACAGAAAATTTCCCAGCTATTACAATGGCTGCTTTGGGCAGTGGACTCCGTGGAATTATACCCTGCTGAAGTCCCTCCAAACCCCCAAACCCTGTCCTCCCTAGGCTCTACCCCTCAAATCTACAGGTCTGGCCCTCCCCTTAGTATTGCCAGCCTCCAGGAAGCACCTGGAGATCTCCAAGATCAGTTCTCCTGGAGAAAATGGCTGCTTTGGCCAGTGGACTCTATGGAATTATACCCTGCTGAGGTCCCTCCGCACCTCAAACCCTGCCCTCCCCAGGCTCTACCTCTCAAATTTACAGGTATTTCCCAAGCCAGAGTTGGCAACCCTGTAACTGGCTATGGAACCACTTTCCAGACCCTTGGAACCCAGAAGACCTGGCATAGGTGGAGGTGCTTTTCTACCTTAGCTGCCACTGCATAACCCCAAATCAACATAAGTCAGGGGTGGAGGGAACCATACCTGTTACCATGAGGCTGTCCTCCCATACTACCCACTTGGGGCAGGAAAATTACTTGAGCTAAGCAGAAGGAAATAAACACAGCTTGCCTCCCTCTATTTTCCCCTTCCCTCTGCTGCCCCACCAGCCACAGCTGGGACACTCACCTGCAGCTTCTTTCTAGAGCTCATTGTATTTCTTCCCACAATGGGCCTTACTCCTAGTGAGAGAATATTTCAGGGTTAAGAGAGTGCTTCTGAGCAGTGTTCCCTCTAAGCTGAGTTAGTGTGAGCTAGCTCACAATTTTTTAGCCTCCGGCTCACACGTTTTTGTCTTAGCTCAGGAAGGATGGCTCCAGAGCAAACTAATCTATGCAGTAGCCAAATGGCTCGCTCACAACTGTAATGCCAGTAGCTCATAAAGTAGGATTTTTGTTCACAAGACTCCACAGCTTAGAGGGAGCATTGCTTCTGAGCTCCCTGAAATCAGAGGAAATTTATGCTGCCTTCAGCTTGGTACTGCATCAGACGTGGACTGCACTGCTAACATCTTCCGTCATTCAAAGCAACAATTCATTTTTATTGTTGACAATTTCTTTCATACTCTTTAGAAAGCACTTCACTGCCATTGCCATCAATAGTGTATACTGAAATTATCTTCTTGGTGATTTAAATCCATGATACGATCTACTAAAAATATTCCCATTAACTTGCTGTCAGTGTTCTCTGAATACAAACTGTTCATTTTTAAAAATCATTACACAGATAAGGCTTGCTTTATGGTCCTGTTCTATTTTGCACATCAGTGGCGGTAAAGAAAAGTACCCCAAGTACTCCATCATAATCACAGCTGATGGTAACTTTATACCAATTATTACAAGTTGAAATGGCACACACCGATCAATTTCAGAACAGCACAGAGGCTGGATTCAGGCACAAGTGACCCTAAGCTGGTTTGTACTGAAGTGACCGAAGTAGTAACAAAAAAACTGTGCAGGAGTTTGCGCTAATAATTTTGAAATATTAATCAAAAAGATTTCATACAAAAGAGTGTACAATATTTGCATAACATATCAAATACAAGTGAAGACGGTGATCTCCGGAATGTTCTGCCGTTTCGACACAAGTCTTCTTCTGAACAATGATGTATACATGTGGTGTCTCTCTATTTCATTTCAACTGATTCATCATCAACTATTTCATGGATCTTTCGGGATTGTCTAATACATTGTAGAAACAGTTTCTAGAAAAGCCTGGCAAGGCAATTCTACTTCATTCGCCCATGGAAAGGCTTTTCTAAAAACTGTTTCTAAAATGTATTAGACAATCCTGAAAGATCCATGAAATAGTTGATGATGAATCAGTTGAAATGAAATAGAGTATACATCATTGTTCAAAAGAAGACTTGTGTCGAAACAGCAGAACATTCTGGAGATCACTGTCTTCACTTGTATTTGATATGTTATGCAAATATTGTACACTCTTTTGTATGAAATCTTTTTGATTAATATTTCAAAATTATTAGCGCAAACTCCTGCACAGTTTTTTTGTTACTACTTTGGTCTGTTCAGGGACTGTGGCCATCAGCTTTAGACATATTTTGTACTGAAGTGAGCCTGGGGGACTCTGGGGCTCGTAAACTTCCTTCCCTTAACATGGCTCATTCTGCAAACCTGGCAAGTCTGCCATTATGCGACTCTCTTCCCAACAAATCAGGATTCTAACCCATGATGTAAGGTTTGGAATTCTGGTTTGTAAGAAAGACAGCAAGCCACAGCTTATGGCTTACATATAAGAACAAACTGTGATTTGCCTCAGACCTGGAAATCTTTCACTAACTGGCCACACACAAGAAGAGGAACACACAAGCCTAAACATCCGCCATGACTGCTCCCACAGTGCCAAACCATGGTTTGTGACTGCATTTGAACCCAATGACAGTAAAATATGCAGATTATCACCCTTTTCTAATCTTCTTCTGGTCTTCTATACACTAGACATTTTATCTCTTTTGCTTTGCTGTATAGTTGTTAAACTGCATAATTGAATGAGGTTTCTAGATAGCTGACTCCTTCTGGAAACAACACAGAACAGAACCTATGTATGGGACAGGAGCATTATTCTGAGGAGAAAGCATTCTTCACAATAGGAGTTGGTTTAATGGTAGAGATCTGAGATCTTACATCCGCACTAGCCCTTGCAATTACATGGTAGGGTCCAAAGAACTGTGGAACTAGTTCTGGGAGCTCAAGAAGGCTTTACAGATTTTTGGTAACAAAATAACAATAATAATAACAATAATAAAACAAAAACAAAACAAGAGTGAAAGTAAATAAACAGTATAAGCATTAAATAGGAGACAGAAATAAATAAACACCAAACAAAGACTAGACAATTATTACACCCAAGTAAATAATACAAAAAAAGAATACCATACAAGTAAAAAGACAAATTATAAGTCTATGGCCTCAGGAACAAGTGGTGGAAGGAAAACATCTATATCCTCTCCAGGGCAATTGGGAAGCAGTGTACAATTAAAACTTACAAACATGGCTATTCCACAAGCAACAATGAAAGAAATAAATAAAACCATACAAGATAGTGTGGCTCAAGCTGTGTCGCAAGCTGTGGGGCAAGCTATGAAACACGCGCTGACAGACACTCTACCTGTGGCAAAAATGTTGGTTCTGAAATCTTATTTCCATTCCTTCCTTCTCCCGGCACGTAAAGTGAGTCATATCATTAAATGAATGAGAGTGGTATCAAAGAAGGGGTGTTTTTTCCCCTTGCATTTTTACACCAGGAGGATTCAGTAATATGAGTCACTGATCTCAGTGAAATAAATGCCGCTATCTGCAATGTGAACAAGATATGATTCTAAATAACCAGACTGCTGTGTAAAATATATATTCTTCAAAATGAGTTTTCTCAATATATGCAATACTACTGGTGTTATAGGAGCTGCGGTGGCTCAAGTGGTTAAGACTGCAGGCTGTGGAAGGTCGGTAGTTCAGGAGTTCGAGACCCGGGTGCCGCATGACAGAGTGAGCTCCCGTCTCTAGTTCCAGCTCCTGCCAACCTAGCAGTTTGAAAGCAAGAAATTGCAAGTAGATAAATAGGTACCACTTCGGTGGGAAGGTCACAGCGTTCTGTGCGCCTTGGTGTTTAGTCATGCCAGCCACATGACCACGGAAACGTCTTCAGACAGCGCTGGCTCTTTGGCTTTGAAACGGAGATGAGTACCGCGACCCTAGAGTCGGATTCGACTGGCTTTCGAGCAAGGGAACCTTTACCTTTACCTTACTGGTGTTATGGCTACAATCCAACTCAGAGGAAAGTGCATTAGAGTCCACTGAAATGAGTAGGTTTAAGCGCACTTAACCGTTTTGGACTGTTTCCTTTATCTAGCAAATCTTTTTCCTTCTCAAACAGTGCTGTAGAATAATGCAAACAGTGCTGCAGAGACTGCAGAATCAGGCCCTCAAGATATACCTAGCTGCTGCCTAGCTTCATTTTCACGCTTTAAAAAACCAACAAAAACCAGCATAAGCACGGGGATGTCCATTCTGTGAGCAGTTCTGGGGGAACCAAAACCAATACTTGCTACATGAAAAAGGACCTCGTATGTACTGCTTGCTAAAAGAGGAGACGAGAGCAGCAGGATTACTGCAGACCATGGGAGAAAAACCTGCCAACTCTCCATAAATATGAATTGACACTGGTGCTCTCCCACTAAAAACATTAAAGAAAAAGGAAAGGTCACTTACTTCAGTAAATGTTGCGCGACGGAGTGGTGAGCTGAGAGGCGGCCGTCATACATCTCAGTGGAAGCCCATTGCATTATGGCCTGGTGCATGCGATACTGCACAGTGAGCATCTTCACAACACGATCACCGTATTTCTGAATCAGACGTTCCATTAGGCTGAGAGAAAGTCCCTTAGCAGCAGCTCTGCACCAGGAGAGAAATTAACACGGTAAACTCAACAATAAGAAAGAACAAATCCTTTACACACAGTCATACAGCAGACAAAGCTCCTGCATCTTTGAAAAACACACACTTTCCTTTCAAAATTCAAAATGGGGGGGCAACAGTGGGAGGGCAACAATGGGAGGGCTTCTAGTGCCCTGGCCCCACTGCTGGACCTCCTGATGGCCCCTGGTATTTTTGGCCACTGTGTGACACAAGTGTTGGCCTGATCCAACATGGGCTTCTCTTATCTTCTTATGTCTGGGGCAAGGGATGCTCTGTATTCTTGGTGCTGGGGGGGGCAACAGTGGGAGTGATCCTAGTGTCCTGGCCCCACTGCTGGACCTCCTGATGGCACCTGATATTTTTGGCCACTGTGTGATACAGAGTGTTGGACTGGATGGGCCATTGGCCTGATTCAATATTGGCTTCTCTTATGTTCTTATGATTGTTTTACAATAAGGCACCTAAATGGATCTCACCACTTGAAGCATTTACAAATCCAAATCTACTCTAAAAAAATACATTGCTAAGATATGAAGACCTGTTGGATAATAAAAATGAACTAAAATCAACAGAAAAACTAAAAAAACAAGAATTTAATTCAAGCTGGTGGGAAAAAGTACAAGTAGAATCAAGGTACGCTAAGGCAAGTCAGTGGGTTTTTATCAAAAAAATAACAGAAATAGATAAGATATTGCTGTATACCGATGAGAAACTGATTAAGAAATTATATGTATTAATGTTAGAAGATAAAACATAAGATGAAATAGATAAAAACTTTATGGTTAAATGGGCACAAAATGTGGGTCATGCTACTGAACTAGATCAATGGTGAATATGAAAACAAATGTAAAGATTACTAAAGCAACTTCATACAAAGAAAATATTTATAAAATGTTTTATAGATGGTATATGACCAGTGTTCCCTCTAAGCTGAGTTATTGTAAGCTAGCTCACAGTTTTTTAGCCTCCGGCTCACACATTTTTGTCTTAGCTCAGGAAGGATGGCTCCAGAGCAAACTAATTTATGCAGCAGCCAAATTGCTCACTCACAACTTTAAAGCCCGTAGCTCACGAAGTAGAATTTTTGCTCACAAGGGAGCATTGTATATGACCCCAGATAAGTTAGCAAAAATATACCCTGACCTACCAAACGAATGTTAGTAATGTCCAAAAAATGTGGGTTCTTTTTTTCATATGTGGTGGACACGTGATATAGTTAAAAAATATTGTCTTGGATCCATGAACTGTTACAAAAAATGTTAAAAAATAATGTACCTTATATACCTGAAGTATTTTTATTGCATATAATACCAGAAAAATATAAAAAGCAAGATTTATATCTTATTATATATGTAGTGACTGCTGCAAGAATTTGTTGT
>NW_015167084.1:74750-85019 GCF_001447785.1 Gekko japonicus
TATATATATATATATAAGCTAGGAATTCAGAGGAGGTATTGGACCATAGTAATATGTCAACTGCAATTTTTTTTAAAGCCCACCCATTGCATGGGAGGAGGGAAAGACACAGCAACCTTGAGGGGTGTAGCTAGGAAAATGGCACTAAAGTGGGCAGGACTTTCAAAATCTTCATTTCTTATCGACAGAACATGCACAAATACATTTTGGCTGTGATCTTTGCAGAGAGACCATGGCAAACCAGGCTTAGGAACTACTGGAGGATAGGAAGGAAAAACACAGAAGCAGGACAAAAAGAGGATGATGTCATGTTGATGCTGCAAACAACACAGCACTTCAGCTTGGACCTCAAGCCAGAGCAAAACCTCTTTGTGGAAATAGACTCTGTTAATGTCCCCCCACCCCCACCGCCATGAGGTTATGAAATGCCAGACGCAAGACTCCTTAATCTTTATTCTTAACATTCTTGCACAATCAAGAACTAGGTATGTTAAACCAGACTTTTAAGTAACCCATTTTTATGTGACAAGTCACAGGGCGATTTCTCACTAGATCCTCAAAAACCAGGATCACGAAACTGCGGAGGAAATCAGGGGAAGCCGCGAGTCAAAATGCAGCTCCGGAGCTTCGAGTGTGAAATTGACATGTTTGTGTCGGGGCAAACGGCGGCTGTGCTGCGAGGCAGCTCTAGTGAGAAATCGCCCACAGTCTCCTTCAGGCAACCAGGTAGGGAAACTTTTGCCTTCCTGAAAAGTTCCACCTGGCTAATCTCTCCAATTCTGTGTCTAAATACAATCTGGCCTCACCACAGAAATATACAATTGAAACACCATTGTAGGGCTTTGTAAGAGTTATTACTCTCAGCACTATCCCTCTGTTGGCAATAAGAAGTTTATGGAGGCTGATCCAATCAACCAGCCAGCCAGCCAGAGTTCCAGGAGGGCTGTTGACAACAATCTTCCTTATGCAGTCAGCACTGAAACCCTTGAACAGACAAACGTATAACTGCAGAAAGAGAAAATTCACCTGTGCTGAGTAAAGCAGAGAAATCAATGCTTTTTTAAGGGAACATAAGAAACCCGAGGGACTTTTATTGTCACTAAATTCCAGTATTATATTTGTTTTTGCTGAATGGGGGAATAGAATTGATCTTACTTGTAAAGAATAATATGGAAAATATGAATCCACATCGAAACAAGGAAATGAGAAAGATGCATGACACCACATGACAAGGAGAACTTTAGAAGGTGCACAGGAGATTTCTTGAAATGAGGAAGCATTCAGTATTCCAGTGCTTGTTGTACGGTACAACCTTTTTCAGGGGAAAAAATTATTTGCTGAACGTAGCTACACAAGAAACATTTGTTAGTTTCAGCTGCAGTAAATTCAAACAGCTTGAATTTGCTGTTGAGCTGAGAGTAAAAAAATAATAATCACAGACTGCGTTTGAAAAGGAAAATAAATTAATAAAGCTAAAATGAGACATAGGGCAATAATTCTTTGAACAAGGCATATGAATACCATCAGCAGAATTTGAAATGCTGAGCAAATAGCGATGGTGATGAATTAATGAAGGTTCTCCGGGTCAGTAAATCAGGAGGAAAAACCCACCAGAATGAAAATGAGCAGATAAAAAGTGTGGATTAAGCTATACCATATCTTGATAATGAGATGCGCCTCAGATGTAAGCCAAAGATTGGTCCTCTGTGAAAGAACCCAACATCTTGGATATTCCCATTTTAATTGTCCTCATGTGCACGTCCCTTTGTCATTATCCTACCACCTGAGCCAGTATAAGAAAAAAAGCAGGATAGCTCAGTCATTGACCATTTTACCCATCTCACTTTCTGAAGGAATACATACTAATAGGTAATTACAGCTATCAGCGAAGGCTCAGGTTTCTTTGCTGGCAAATTAAGAAGAGAAGATGTATGGTTGTATCCAAAGGCTACTCACTTGCTTCTGCATGCCTGAAGCTAAGGGCTGAACAATACACATACAATTTGAAACGATGTTTAGCCATTGAAAAGAAAGAAGAATAGGTGCTAGTAAGTCAACTGTCTTCATTTGCCAATGTGTGGATGTGGCGTCCTTCCTATTGGGGGAGGGGACCTGTTTTTCCTGTGACGTACTTCCTTTTTGAAAGCAAGAAATTGCAAGTAGATAAATAGGTACCACTTCGGTGGGAAGGGAACAGCGTTCCGTGCGCCTTGGTGTTTAGTCATGCCGGCCACATGACCACGGAAACATCTTCGGACAACATTGGCTCTTTGGCTTTGAAACGGAGATGAGCACCGCAACCCTAGAGTCGGATTCGACTGGCTTTCGAGCAAGGGAACCTTTACCTTTTACTTCCTTTTAGGGGAAACAGTTTTACCTTTTAATTCACACTTTGTGTATATAAACTTGGTAGTTTCTGCTGCCACCAGGAATTTAGACCCAGGGTCTGGGCACTTCAGAGGACTATGTGGTCCTGAGGAAGTACTGTACTGAATTCTGGGATATATTTAAACAAAAATGGATTTATTTAAATAAGAACAAAATAGGTTTCTGGAAAAAAGGAACTTGTAAAATATAACTAGCAAGCTTGATGTCACATCAGTTTCTCAGTCACCAAAATTCCCTCTGACAGGATTCTCTTTCTCTCTCATATATGTAGCCAAACCGGCTAAACTCTTTGACTTTTCCACACAAGGTAAAACATTGGTCTAATCACACAGTTTAGAAACAGCTTGTTTCTTTTTCGTATAGACACTCTCTCTTCACAGACTCTCTTTAAAGCTTTTCACCCTTCACTCTCCAAAGACACACACAGTGAACGCTGTCATAACACACACACACACACACACAGAAATTTTTCTCCAAACATCTCCTCCCACACTCTCAGTCATCAACCAATCACAGCACATACATCTCCCCCCATCGCCCTCCTTGCATTACTGCAGTCAAAAACTAACATTTAAAGGAACACACACACATCAAAACAAGGAATCATTACAGTGGAATAAAAGAAAACCTAAATAAAAGTGAGAGATTTGCTAAATTCTCTTCATATCCAGGATGATGTTACAAACTAGGCATGGTATCTGTATTGGGCTGTGTGAAAACCAGGCTAGTGAATACATAAGCACAAAAATGTTTTCTGCGTTGAACCTGTCTGAAGCAATAAGATGAAATTCAAATGTCCCTTAGAAAGCTATCAGAGAGAAGGAACTTCATTCTTGCACAGCTTGCTCACTGACCTCAAAATTAAAATTCTGAGATCTCAAGACTGCTCCCACCCTCCTAGAATGAAGCTGCCACAGGCAAAGGACGCCAAACCCTGTTCACATCAGAGGATGTAAGCTCATGGCACGTGACCATAAGAAATCAACATGCCACATGAAAACACAGGCGATCAGCCAATCAGAACTAGAGATTCCAACTATCAGAAGTCTAATGGCACTAATAGTCACGCACACACTTAAGCTGCCTTCAGCATCTCAGACTGCTTTCAGTGAGGAAAGGGCAGAGTTTGAATGGCAGCAACCTACCCAATACAACAGGAGAATGGGGACAGGTGGGCAAGCCCCTCTCACACAAACAGATCTCCCCTTGCCTCCTGGATACTCTCAGGCAAGGAGGGTAGTGGATCATCATAGGCAGGTCTCTTCCTTTTATCTTTGAACATTTCTTTTATTTAGCTACATAAACAGGCAGGAAGAGCTCAGAGGTCATGGGATTTCTGAAGCAAGTCTAAGATAAAATGATAGTAAACAGGGCTATTTTGGGGCAGGAACGCACAGGAACGGAGTTCCAGCTGGCTCCCAAGTTGGCCACGCCCAGCAGGAACTCATTAGCATAATAGGCCACACCCAACATCAGAAACTCATTAGGATTGGCTACATTAGGGGTGTGTGGCCTCACATGCAAAGGAATTCCTGCTACAAAAAAGGCCCTGGGTTTTGACAACAAACAAGGTAAACATAATAACAAGCAAAAGGTGGGTGTGGCTGGATGACCACACTTCTGGTAACATGGGGGTGTGGCCTAAAGTGCTAATGAGCTGTGCTGTCAGGGGTGTGGCCCAATATGCTAATGCGTTCCTGCTGTTGGGTGTGGCCTATTATGCTAATGAGTTCCTGCTGGGCTTTTTCTACAAAAAGAGCGCTGATAAATATTTCAAATCCTTATGTGTGCTATCAAGCAGCACATTACAGGACACTGAATGGGGTTGCACATGTCCAAGAATTTTTTCCATACACCCAGAGCTGCTATTACACATGTGAACTGGGTTCTGGATTTGAGGAACTGTAGATTCCGTATAACGCTTTCCTGCTACTGCTGTTTGTATTTCACAAAAACTGTATCTGTCAGACTACACCAATTATCTTTCTTTATATACACATTTGATTTGCATCAAAATCAGGATCATGCTGTTCTTTTAAAAATTTTCTTACTGCTCCCGCCAAGTAATTGATACTATAAACGTATGGACTGAATGCACAGAAGTATATTTATTTTTTCCTGCTGGTTAATTTGAACAAAAATAATCTCTGGCATTTAAAACGGCTTCTTTTCTGCTAGCTAGCCCTCTCCCAACCCAAAACGCTCATCTTAATTGTGCTCCCAATTTACTGGCTTTTACATTTAATTAAAAGAATAATCTATATATCTAATAGCAGAAGTCTGCAGATTGGGGCTCCATTTTGTCAGACTCCTAGAGAAATCAGTTCCCAACAACAGTCATTTAAAAGAATAGAAAGTTTATTGAGACATTGATAGGATCCAGACTCTTAACGTTTCTATGTTAGAACTAGGGAAAAGTGAGCGAAGCAAGCAATTATACCTAAATCAAGCAGGACCCTAATGGCCCGGAGCCAATCACACCTAAGCCAGAGGCCTGCCGAAATAATGGCTCAGCATTCCCAAGAGAAAGATGATGCCTGGCCTGACTGGGGATCGAGGTTACATGTCTGGGCTGAATAAGATAACCAAAAGCAACAGCTAAGCAGGCAAAAGTGAAAGTAGACATTCTTCACACTCCCCTACATCCCCATAGCAACCAAGCCCCAGAAAGAGGGCAAAGTTGACACATTTACCCAAAACAGATTGTTCTGCAAACTTGGGGGGGACTCCCCACATTTGCCAAAAAATCTGAAAACTCTTTAAAAATACATCATGGAGATTAAATCCCTCCCAAAAAACAAATTTGTTGTTTGTGCATGCTCAGACAACAAACTTACCTCCTCTGGCAATGGCTCCAATGGTGGGGTTGACAGCAGCCACAGCAGGCTATGCAGTAGAGGCCAGACATGTACCAAGCTTGTCTGCAATGGAGGGGATGGGAGGGGGTTGGTAGATGTGGAAGACCTGGCAGCAGACGCTGGGAACCACACCAGACTCACTGGGAATGGAGGTGTTGGGAGGAGCTGCAGCTGCACTGGGCTTGCCAGCACTGCAGGCCCTGGAGGGGTGGAGAGACAGGCTCACTGGCACCTGAAGGGATGGGGAGAGCAGGAGATGCAGTGGGCAAGGCGGTGGGGACAGGGAGCTGCACCAGGCTTGCTGGGGGCAGAGACAGTGGGGGGAGCCGAAGCCGTGCTGGGCTTGCCAACAAAGGGGGTGGGTGGGAGCTGAGATGGGCTCCCTGGGCGGCCCAGTGATGGTGGGGGGAGCCACGGCTAAGAGGGAGAAGGAATTCCCCCACAAGCAGGGCTATTTTTGGGCAGGAACGCACAGGAACGGAGTTCCAGGTGGCTCCTGAGTTGGCCACGCCCAGCATGAACTCATTAGCATAATAGGCCACACCCAATAGCAGAAACTCATTAGGATTGGCTACATTAGGGGTGTGTGGCCTAACATGCAAAGGTTACAAAAAAAGGCTACAAAAAAAAGCCCTGGGTTTTGACAAAAAACAAAGTAAACAGAATAAGAAACAAAAGGTGGGTGTGGCTGGATGACCAGACTTCTGGTAACATGGGGTGTGTGGCCTAATAGGCTAATGAGCTGTGCTGTCAGGGGTGTGGCCTAACATGTTAATGAGTTCCTGCTGTTGGGTGTGGCCTGTTATGCTAATGAGTTCCTACTGGGCTTTTTCTACAAAAAAAGCCCTGCCCACAAGTATCATGCATTCCCACTTGTCGATTCTAATTCTGTGCCAGCGAACACTGGACAGCAGATGCCGTTGTTCTTCACAAACATAATGTGATTAGTTGTAACTGCTTTTTTTAAAATAAATTTTTATTGTATTTAAATAAGAAGTAAGCAAAAGAATATAATTTCAGTAAATTACAAGAGGGAATAAAAGGGTAGATTTTAAAACATTAACATAGCATCTTACTCATCGACTAACACAACCTCTGTGCACTGGAATTTTCTCATGTAAGCTTGAACACCTAGACTTATACTTAGCAGCATGTATTAGGCACCATATTACTAAAAAACACCTCTGACTTTCACATTACTAAGGATTAAGTTTAGCCATATGTCAGGAGATTAAATTTAACTACATTGGCACTTCCTAAATCCATTTTACTACAGTCTAGAGTGTCTAAGAAAGGGGGCAGTTCTAACTGTTTTAATTACTGCGATATTCAAGATTACTGTTCCAAATTTTTATCATTCTGTCCTATTATCTTTATTATATACAATGCTACAAACGGCTGTACCCTGACTGTTTTCCTTTGTTGACATATGGGTTGATTTGCACTGCTATTCCTTTCACAGAGTTATTGTATGCCAGTAAAGGTTACTGGAACTGGAATTGGAATAATATGATTAAAGTATTCTTCTGTTAACAGAAGGGAGAATATCTAATGTCATTTTCCTCCTAAAAATACGATAATAATTCAGTAGGCACACAATGTGGCACTTGTGGGCACCATGGCACCTGCCCCACTCACTTTCTAAAAATACCTGGCGAGTGCCAGGTGGAGGTCTTGTCCAGCAGGGCTTCTGATTGGCCATGGGACAACTGATGGGCTGTACAGATTTTTAAAAGATTGTTTTGTTTCAGCAGCTTCCACCACAGCACAAGGATCGTCACTGCACAACCAAACGTGTGTGCATAAAAAAATGTTTTTAACAATATGCAATTTTTAAAAAACTGATATGTTCGCTTTGAAAGGCATCCTGGCAAACAGAGCTTCGGCCTGATACGTTGAAGAGTTACTATTACAGTTATGCATGACCTCACTCCCTGACATTTTGTGGTTGCCTCCACGCTTGGTGGCCATCATTCTGTGGTCGCGTCTACCATTCTGAGATCATGGCATCCGGCCCCATCACTCCTTGGCAAATAGAAGGGGAAATCGTGGAAGCAGTGACAGACTTCACGTTCCTGGGATCCCAGATCACCGCAGACTGTGAAAGCAGCCATTAAATTAAAAGATGCCTGCTCCTTGGGAGGAAAGCGATGGCGAACCTAAACAGCATGATAAAAAGTAGAGACATCACCCTGCCAACAAAAGTCCGCAGGGTCAAACCAATGGTATTCCCAGTAGTCATGTATGGCTGCGAGAGTTGGACTATAAGGAAGGCCGAGCGCAGAAGAATAGATTCTTTTGAACTATGGTGCTGGAGAAGACTCTTGAGAGTCCCTTGGACTGCAAAAAGATCAAATCAGTCAATCCTAAAAGAAATCAACCCTGACTGTTCCCTGGAAGGCCAGATAATGAAACTGAAGCTCAAATACTTTGGCCACCAAATGAGAAGGGAGCCCTCACTGGAGAAGACCCTGATGCTGGGAAAGACTGAAGGTCAAAGAAGACGGGGATGGCAAAGGATGAGATGGTCAGACAGTGTCACAGATGCAACGAACATGAAATTGAGCCAACTTCAGAGGACAGCGGAAGACCGGAAGACCTGGCGTGATCTGGTCCATGGGATCGCGAAGAGTCGGACTCGACTGTGTGACTGAACAACAACAACAACAACAACAACTACCGTTCTGTGTCAGGATTTCAGAGGTGCCCACAGTCTCAACAAGTTGGGAACCCCTGCAACGGGGCATTTCCAGAAACAAAGCAGAAAGTAGGTCCATTGTTTTGCTTTAGAGCCGTCTTCCCAATCATCATATACCGTAACTAATTTTTTCAACAAACTGAAATGGCAACATGACGGCCTCAGGGATTCATCTGCTTCCCTTTCCAAATATGAAGGGGACACCCTTGCAGTTCAAAACAGCACACTTGAACATAACCAGCCTTTAAGCTTCAGATAAACAAGGTGAAATTTTTTTTACTGCCCCCCCCCCTTAAGAACAGTTCCACTAACAGTTCTTCCTAAGGAACAGGAGGTTAATTGCAGACATTTGAAACCAAGGAGAGGGCAGTTCTGGGAGAAACCATTTGCCCGGGATCCTGCCTGCACAACAATTGGGTTACAGGCAGTGTTCCCTCTAAGCTGAGTTAGTGTGAGCTAGCTCACAGAATTTTAGCCTCCAGCTCACAGATTTTTGTCTTAGCTCAGGGAGGATGACTCCAGGGCAAGCTAATTTATGCAGTAGCCAAATCATTCACTCACAACTTTAATGCCAGCAGCTCACAAAGTAGAAATTTTGCTCACAAGACTCCACAGCTTAGAGGGAACATTGGTTACAGGTCTAGAGTACTACTTATGCCTTTGACGATAATTGTATTTAATGTAATGTGTTCCTTGAGGCATATCTTATTGGTAACTCAGTGTAAGAGATGTAAATCTGTAAAACACTATTGATTGTAGCCATGTTCTCTAAAGCTCTATGTTGTTTTACATCTATTAATCCAAAAGGAGGCACAAAAGGTGCTACTGGCTGTACTAAGTTTAAAGTATTTGAGTTAAGACTCAAGTTTTAATCCACGAAAAAAACAGAATCAGCGAGAGACAAATGGTTTCACTGGAACATTCTTTATAACAAACTCTGACAAGCGCAAGAATGAAGATGTCTGCTTTCACACTAAACCACATTACAGTGTTCAGAGTAATACACGTTTTCAAATGTTGGCAAATACAGATGTCAAGGAGCTCTTTTTTTAAAAAAAGTCATAGTCAGTAGCATCAGGGCTATTTTGGGGCAGGAACACACAGGAACGGAGTTCCGGCTGGCTTCAGAGTTGCCCACGCCCACTACAGCCAAAACCTGTACAGAGGGAAGGCCTGGAGAGCGGACCCCCCCTCCAAGGTGGGGTGGGCCAGGGGGGGCCCTGGAAGGATTGGGAGGCATTTAAATGCCTCCCCTTGCCTCCCCTGGCCTGTCTAAGGTCCAGCTTGCCTGGGCGCCCCCGCAGCCATGGGGCACCCAGGTAAGCCAAGAGCAGGCATGGGGGTGTGGCCTAATATGCTAATGAGTTTCTGTTGTTGGGTGTGGCCTATTATGCTAACGAGTTCCTGCTGGGCTTTTCCTACAAAACAAAGCCCTGAGTAGCATAGACTACAGAAAACTCTGAGAAGGAAAGCAATCCATTTAATGGGGCACAAGAACGCCTCCGAGTCCTGACACATTTGAAAACAGCTAGACAGCACTGAGAGAATAATAAGCAGGCTGCAATTTTCTAAGATGATTTACCTTTAAATATGTAGCCACACAGGGGGGAAATCATATTTTGTATGCGTAATAAATTACACAAGCCCTTGTGTAAATCTGAGCAATCGATCCAATTTATTGCAGTCAATTTATTAGACCTTGGTTAGCAAAGGGGAAAAGGAAGGGAAGCATATGATTGAAACAGGGAGGGAAAACAAACTTTGGCATGCAGAAAGGAAAAGGGCAGCCCGTGGGAAGAAAAAGAAATGCTATCTGGAACCCACAGGAGACCCACTCCAACCATGAAAAATTTGGCCTAGACTCCCTGTAATTTCTGAGATTTCAGTAATCCTGGCCAGAGTTTTAAAAGTCTTTTGCTCCAAACATGAGGTCTAGATATTTGCTTTCCTCCAACCAACGATAAGACTTGGAAATGGGGTACAAGAGGATTGAGGGAACCCAACATTGTAGAGCCTTCGGGCACTTTTGGAATCTGAGAGAGGAGGAGGAGGGGGAGGAGAAGGAGGAGGAGAAGGAGAAGAAGAAGGAGAAGGAGAAGAGGAGAAGGAGAAGAGGAGGAGGAGGAGATTGGATTTATACCCTGCCCTTCACTACCCAAAGGTGTCTCAGAGCGGCTTACAAACTCCTTTCCCTTCCCCTCCCCACAACAGACACCCTGTGAGGGAGGTGGGGCTGAGAGAGCTCTTGACAGAAACGGCTCTTTTTCAAGGACAGCTCTTATCAGAACTACGGCTTGCCCAGGGGCATCCGGCAGGGGCAAGTGG
>NW_015167084.1:85304-153610 GCF_001447785.1 Gekko japonicus
TTGTTTTAACCCGGCACACAGTGCCCTTGTTAGCCGCCCTGAGCCTTCGGGGTAGGGCGGGATATAAATGTAAATATAAATAAATAAATAAATAAATAAAGCCAAGTACTGCTGTACAATGTGGGCAGCTATACTGGAACAGGCACTCCTATCTCCTCTATATCTCCTGGATTATTCTACTCCAGTGAGTTGGAGAAAAGCCAAGACCGGATCTTTGCCTCGGGCAAGAAGAACATTGTAGAAGAAGCAAACAGGCACCAGGAAACACATCAGTGGGCACCATGTAGCATAGACTACAGAAAACTCTGAGAAGGAAAGCAATCCATTTAATGGGGCACAAGAACGCCTCCGAGTCCTGACACATTTGAAAACAGCTAGACAGCACTGAGAGAATAATAAGCAGGCTGCAATTTTCTAAGATGATTTACCTTTAAATATGTAGCCACACAGGGGGGAAATCATATTTTGTATGCGTAATAAATTACACAAGCCCTTGTGTAAATCTGAGCAATCGATCCAATTTATTGCAGTCAATTTATTAGACCTTGGTTAGCAAAGGGGAAAAGGAAGGGAAGCATATGATTGAAACAGGGAGGGAAAACAAACTTTGGCATGCAGAAAGGAAAAGGGCAGCCCGTGGGAAGAAAAAGAAATGCTATCTAGAACCCACAGGAGACCCACTCCAACCATGAAAAATTTGGCCTAGACTCCCTGTAATTTCTGAGATTTCAGTAATCCTGGCCAGAGTTTTAAAAGTCTTTTGCTCCAAACATGAGGTCTAGATATTTGCTTTCCTCCAACCAACGATAAGACTTGGAAATGGGGTACAAGAGGATTGAGGGAACCCAACATTGTAGAGCCTTCGGGCACTTTTGGAATCTGAGAGAGGAGGAGAAGGAGAAGAAGAAGAAGAAGAGGAGGAGGAGGAGGAGGAGGAGGAGATTGGATTTATACCCTGCCCTTCACTACCCAAAGGTGTCTCAGAGCGGCTTACAAACTCCTTTCCCTTCCCCTCCCCACAACAGACACCCTGTGAGGGAGGTGGGGCTGAGAGAGCTCTTGACAGAAACGGATCTTTTTCAAGGACAGCTCTTATCAGAACTACGGCTTGCCCAAGGTCATCCGGCAGGTGCAAGCGGAGGAGTGGGGAATCAAACCCGGTTCTCCCAGATTAGAGTCCGCGCACTTAACCACTACACCGAATAGTGGGCAGGGCACTACCACAAAATGACTCCCATGGGAAGCTGGGCCAATCACAAAATGTTGGTAGGCTTGTTGTTTTAACCCGGCACACAGTGCCCTTGTTAGCCGCCCTGAGCCTTCGGGGTAGGGCGGGATATAAATGTAAATATAAATAAATAAATAAATAAATAAAGCCAAGTACTGCTGTACAATGTGGGCAGCTATACTGGAACAGGCACTCCTATCTCCTCTATATCTCCTGGATTATTCTACTCCAGTGAGTTGGAGAAAAGCCACTAAGAGAGACCGTTGTGCAAGTCAGCCAGAAGATGACGGCTGATGCTGACGCTAAGGATGTGACTCCCTCAAGCAAAGGACTGGAATCTGGCATGCCCACACCACACCAACAATCACTTTACTCCCTCGTGAGTGAGCAAAGTGAACAGTGCTGGGCTGGCATCCTGGCTCAAATCCCTACTCTACCACGGAAACTCATGGGGTGACCTTGGGTCAGTCACGTGCTCTCAGCCTAGCCTACCTCACAGGGTTGTAGGTGCGGAAAAATGAAGGAGGGGGCAACGATGTTCTATACCGCTTTGGGGCTCCATTCAGGGGAAAAGTGGGAGACGTTTTTTAGAAGAAGAAGAGAAGAGATTGGATTTATACCCCGCCCTTCACTTGGAGTCTCAGAGCGGCTTACAAACTCCTTTCCCTTCAACCACCACCATGGGGCAAGAAGGAACATTCTGGGAGCAATACAATCAAATCTGCAAACTTTCCACCTTGAAAGCATGAGGCTGTTGCTCCAGAAACAACGCACTTGGGAGCTCAGTGAACAACTCCTCGTTAGAAAAAAACCCATAAAGACGTCACTTTCACAGGCAGGAATTCCATGTATCAATGGATGCCTTTATTTAAGTAGTGACGCCTTTCTCAACGCATTTTTTATTACAGAAATATAAGCATGGAAGGGAGAAAAATATTTTTGGGTGAACTCAATGGGCCGAAAGGACAACAACCCCAGCAAAAATACCCAGGATGCCAATGCAAGCCTTCAAAGCAAAAGGTTCCTTGAAAGGAATTCTGGCTGCTGCAGCTTTAGACTCTGGAATTAATTGTCATATTTATATAGAAGTTCACAATACAGTTTTGAAATCTACAATAATTGTGCTTAATGCACAAATGACATGTACTGTAATTTCATAATTGCTACCACAGGGCCTTCTGGTTATTTCATTTCTGCCTCAGCATTTCACATAAACAGTTTCTAGAACTGAAGCTCCACGGTGCAGAACCCCAACAGTTCTAAACAGTAGTTCTCTCAGGAATGGAAGAAGGCGATCCTGAAGGCTGCCATCATACATGCATGACAATCTGCACATGGTGCACATGTATCCGCTCTTTCCCAGTTTCTGCCTGCCTCAGACGGTGACTCTGAGCAGAAGGTTCTTCTACAGATGCAAGCCTGTAAAAGTCTGCCTCGGGAACTTTGCAGAGCCCCAAGTATGCCCACTCTAAGAGAGAGCATTGTGCAAGTCAGCCAGACAGAAGATGATGGCTGACGCTGATACTAAGGATGTGACTCCCTCAAGCAAAGAACTGGAATATTGCATGCCCACACCACACCGACAATCACTTTACTCCCTCGTGAGTGAGCAAAGTGAACAGTGCTGGACTGGCATCCTGGCTCAAAATCCCTAATCTACAACGGAAACTCATGGGGTGACCTTGGGCCAGTCACAGGCTCTCACCCTAACCTACCTCACAGGGTTGTAGGTGTGGAAAAATGAAGGAGGGGCAACAATGTTCTAAACCGCTTTGGGGCTCCATTCAGGGGGTAAGTGGGAGACGTTTTTTTAGGAGAAGAAGAGAAGAGATTGGAGTTATACCCCGCCCTTCACTTGGAGTCTCAGAGCGGCTCACAAGCTCCTTTCCCTTCCCCTCCCCACCACAGACACCCTGTGAGGTGGGTGGGGCTGAGAGAACTCTGACACAAACTGCTCTTTTTCAAGGACAGCTGTGCCAGAGCTTGTGACTGACCCAAGGTCACATCAGCAGGTGCAAGTGGAGGAGTGGGGAATCAAACCCTGTTCTCCCAGATTAGAGTCCGTGCACTTAACCACTGCACCGAACTGGCTCTCTTTTGCAAATGCAGCGGCAAGAACTGCTTATTCGAAAAGGAGAATAGTGTGGGGAAGTTTAACCTTTTCTTCCCTGCTCTTTTGCCGCTGGGAAAAAGTCCCTCCAGAAATACCGCTGTAACCCTGATAAGAACAACTAACAAGTATGTTTCAAATGTCTAGTCTGATCTTAAGAACTGGGGCTTGGGCTGCAAGCAGTGCGATAGCTACTGGGTGCCTAGCTCCAGGTTTGTCTTGCCAGGGAGCTCTTCCAGGTCCTGCAAAAACCAACCTTTCCCTGCTAGGGCCTCCTTGGAACTAGAAATCTTTTGTCAAGCACATTCTGACCAGTGCCAAATGACTACTGCTCCAGCCAAGCCACGTTCAACCCTTGCTCAGCACTCCACAGGATCTTCACTTGGCTTCTGCAAGATAACAGGTAATGGAGACAGAATATCATTTCAAAAGAACTATGCTGGCCTTCTGTTTGCTCCCAGGCATAATTTAAAGACTTGGATATTACCTGTAAAGCACTGTGTGGTCTGGGACAAGGGTGCCTAAGACCTGCTTGGTCCCACGAGAACCTGCCTTTCAACTCAAATTGTCTGCAGATGCTTTGCAGTGGGTCCCCCATGCCTTTAGAGGTCACTAGAAACAGCTTCTTCCCAGTACTTGTCCCTCATCTCTGAAACTCCCTTCCCACAGCCATACATCTGACACCTTGTCTACTTTTAGATGCCAAGTGACTTTTTTTTACCCACACTTTTGTCCACTTACACATATATGGGTGTGTCCGTATGGTCCGTCCGTCCCCCGTCCCCCCGCCATTTCAATAGCTTTTTACTGCTTTACATATTGGCAGTTTGCGCTGTTCCATGAAATTGTATCCATTTTACTGGCTCTTATTTAGGTTTTATTTTTAACTCATTTATCCTTTTTAATATTTTGATGTATGTCTTAAGCTTTGCTGTTGGAAGCCACCTCAAAAGTCATCGGTTGACACGTTGCAAGGCGCGAGGGCTTTCTGTGTGTGTTAGAAATCAAAATGTCTCAGAACTAGCCTCAAATCAAAGAGATTAGAAGCAAGTAGGAAAAGACAGTACATATGAAAAGAAATAAATGAATAGCAGAGCACTTAGGGAAAACACTGGTATAATATTAAAATGGGGGTACATGGGTCATGCGAGCTGCGGTGGCTCAAGTGGTTAAGACACTGAACTGCAGGCTGTGGAAGGTCAGTAGTTCAGCAGTTCGAGACCCGGGTGCCGCAAGAAAAAGCAGAGAGCAGAAGCTGAGAAAGACCTCTTTTTTTTTGCCTAAGACCCTGGAGAGAAGCTGTCACTCTAAATAAGACTGAGTTAAATGGACCATTGATATAAGAAAGCTTTACGTATGCACCTACCTCTACAATGCCCTTGTTATCTTTCCATGGCCCTATATGAAAAACACAGTACCTATCTAATTTATCTACTATAATAATAATAATAATAATAAAATAATAATAAAGGCAGGAGAAGAGGGAGGGGAGGTTGCTCCCCCCCCGCCTCTCCCCACCCCTGCCTGCCTGGGGCCAGGGAGGGCCTTAGCGGGGCTTCCTCGCACTTCCGCCGGCCTTGCAGGTCCACCGCCGGGCCCCTGATGTCAGGGATGTGGCATATGCTAATGAGTTATGCTAATGAGTTCCCCTAGCTCTTTTTCTACGAAATGACCCCTGGATATAAGAAAGCTTTACATATGCACATACCTCTAGCAATGCCCTTCTTATCTTTCAATGGCCCTGTATGAAAAGCACAGTACCTATCTAATTTATCTACTTAATTTATCTTGTTCTTCAAGGACCATCTCTCTTACTGTGCACCCACATAGCAACTCAATCCTCTTAGCAAGTCCTCTTTGCTGTCCCCTCCTGCAGAGTTGTTAGGATTCAATGTCAGGTTTTTACTGCAGCGGCGTTTGTCCTGCGGTCGGGCATCCTCCAACAGGTCAGGAAGACCTAGCTATCTGCTGTTCTTTAGGAAAGGGTTCAGAAAAGCTTTTGAAGGCAGGTAGAGTTAATGATTTATTTTTGCTGGGATGTTCTGCGATAACGACTGCTTTGTCAGTGGTGCGGTCAGACGCGCAATTTGATCTGGTGTCGTGACTGTTCAGCAACGGATTTTATATCCACGTCCACACACCCAACACCTGCGCACCGTCCCCAGCCATCGGTTTCCGGCTCAAACCCCCTTTAAAACAGAGTATTTTGCTACCAGGTCCCCAAGTGGTGTTTTCCTGATTTTCCGGTTCTAGCTGCACTTTTCTGACGTCTGATCGCTAATGCGGTGTCGAGCCACTTCCGGTTTAAACCCCCTCCCTGCTCGAAAGCTGGAAAGTGGCACAGGTCTTCCACTTTCCCCCCGCCATTTTTTTAATGTGTTGGCAGTATACACATAGGCGGAGCTCCGCCACCACGTTTAGAAAACCGACATTTAAACAGTCACTTGCTTTAGAGTTTAGATGAGTTCGGGATCTCATGGAGGCCATTTTTGGGTCAAACTTTTAAAGGGAAGTCTTTTGTTGGAGGGGTTGGATTGATTCGCCCTGGTGGTTCTGCGCATGTGCCAATGGTTGTTTGCCCCCCCCCAATTCTACGGAGGGGCACCTATGCGCATACTGAGGAAAATTTTAAAAAACCCGCCGCAGGACCCTCCTGCGGGTTGGTAGTGTAGACGCCGGGGAGTGACGTGACTGCGCGGTGAGGCGGGATAAGGGAGGTAAGTGTGATTGCGATTATCCAGATAAAATATAATTTGGTTAGAACCGGAGCAGTTTAACCCGCTCTCAGCACGCCATCTGACCGCACCCTGTATGAGGCAACCTGATGGACGAGAGCTTGAGGGAGAGTACTAAAGTCACTACTGTGCTGTCTAAAGAGTTTTGGGTTAAACTGGAGTGATAGTGGCAGATTGGACGGGAAGCAGAAGCTATGTAGTTCACATTTCCCACACTGATAGCAGTGGCATGCCCTCCATCTGGTGTACCAGTGCACTCCTAGTCTCCCCGGAGGGATTCTGCATTACTGTGTGACAATCTGCTCTAGCGACAAATAATTTTTGGATACCAAAACCCTCATTTAACCCACATCGGTCACCTTTCCTGCTGCTCAGATTCTGCTTCTTTTCTGATTTTGTCCTTTGTTATAAAATCATCCTGACGTTGGAGTCCCAGTGCTGTCACTCCAGAAGTGTCGTACAAGGGAAAGCAATAGCTTGCTGTAGAGTTTCAAGGAGAAACTATCCCTAGGACTCGTCTTCATTACTTGTTCCTACAGAACTTATTGATCTAGCCTATAAAACAGCAGGTATCAGCCTGCCAGTAAACAAAGCAATATGTTGCTTCATGGTCCTGTTTTCCCCTGGGGTGTGCAGTGCCTGGCGTAAAAGAACCCGTTTTCATTTGTGGCCGCTAATCACCACCACCACCAACACAAAGAGTACTTACTAACAAGCACTACTGCACAGGCTTTCTGTATGTGCCGTTCTATTATGCCTTTCCCTGACAAGCCATATTGCATTATAGAGATGAGAGAGATCCATAAAATCCACACGCACAACAAACTGACTAATGATTTACATGGTAAGAGCAGCGTACACAACAATACACAATTTATAGGTTTCTTATTTTCTTATTTTCTCCGGGAACAGAAACTAAAAACCAGAAAAGAAATACGTTCCTGTTAAGGGTTTACCACCTCTCCAAGCGCAGGTCCATCAATTAGATGCAATTTTTTTTTCTACCATAGCAGTAATTCCTAGCAGAAAATCTCAAGCGAGCAGCACACAAGCACCAGCCTCCTTAATACATTCCCTAGATCCAGTTTTATCTAAGGACTTAGAGAAGAAAATCTGGTTGGCTCCAAGCTGCCATCAGAGGGTCTGGTGCTTCCACAAGAGCATCTACAGGGGGCAGGAGAAGGCCCCCTGCCAGCATCGTCTTTCACTTCCACCTCCTCTTACCCATTTGGGGGCTAAAACTTGCACTCTGCTTGCTTGTGACAGGAAAGCCTAGAAAAACTATGAGCAGTTCCTGAAGTAATCCAGAAATGGTCACAGACCATAACAGTGCCTCTCCAGAACAGGCTTCAGGGTGTCAGCTAAGGCTGCCATGGATTGGAACGTGTGGGTAGCTCTCCTTGTCTCTTCTCCTCCCTTCCCCCCCTTCTCCCTTCGGCTACGTGCTGTTATCTGTCCCGTGTCCTTGAAGGCTTTACTCTGCCTGCTCCTAGCTTCCCGCTGGGAAATGTAACCGCTGCTTTTTGCTTCAGGTGCTTGCCTATTGGCTTTACCGTATCAGGGGGTCATGTATGAAGGGGGTATATCTGAAGGTTCAAACCGTTAGCCCGCCATTCCTGACAGAAGTGTTCATGGTGTCCTAAGTACTGGCTCTCAATAAACTGGAACTTCTGAAGGAACGTTGTTGAGTGTCTTGACTGGGAAGCCTTGTCTTGACTGTCTTGACTGGGAAGACACAGGGACACAAACTCCTTTAAAGTTCTCCATAGCCTTACTGCTCTTCCTTCCCCTTCACATCTCATCCAACTGTACCAACCCCAAAGTTTCCATGTCTCTTAAATGACCTCATCCATTCTTTCTCGCTGTCCCTTCTGCCTGGAACTCTACCCCAGAACAGCTATGCGGTACCCACCTCTCTTTTCCCACTCAAATCTCGTCTCTCTTCATGAAACTTAGTCTCCATCCCCACTGAAATGAGGCCAAAGGAAAAATACTTGCACATATCCATCCCTTGCTATATGTACCTCCTCGCTTCTGAAACTAAGAAACCATTAATTAATTAATTAATTAGATTTCTATGTGTTCTCATCAGAGCTCTGTTCGAGGTGGCTTGCAATTAAAATAATAAGTTAGCAATAAAAGCAAGCCATTAACGCAACCCATTAAATGTATCATCTGTAAAGAGTAGTTTATTTATTTATTTATTTAATTATTTAATTTCTTCCCCACCCACGATAAGGAACTACAAATGTTAATAGAGCTACAGAAATAAATAATATCCATCTCACAAACATATATATACATCAATGGAAAATAAGGAGAAATATTTTTAATTCCTGAGCTCAGGCCCTGTAAATTACTATGTAAAAACATTCGAGTAATCCATTTGATCATAGAACCAGTTAAGAGCTGCAACTTAGAAAGGAGAGAGATAAAAGAACAATAGTCAAATTGAAAAATGAAAAAGGTGACGATAAACATGACACACTAGAAATACAGAAAATTGTGGAAAGTTTTTATAAAAAGCTATATCACCAGGAAACGCAAAACCCACATCAAAGAGTAAAATACCTAGACCAATATAATAAAGATAAATTCAATAAAGAGCAAAAACAGATATTGAATTAACTGATTTCTATGTGTGAAGTTACAGAAGCAATAAAAAAACAGAAGAAAAAGAAAACCCCAGGTCCAGATGGAATTCCGGTAGAGATCTATCAAATACTTGAAGATCAGATTAGTTTCCCATTAAAAGATTTGGTACAGCAGATGGGGAAGACTGGGGAAATACCAGAAACATGGAATTCAGCGATTATAACTTTGATTCATAAGCCAAACACAGAAAGAGATGAGGTTAAAAACTATAGGCCAATCTCCTTACTAAATGCAGATTATAAAATATATGCTAATATACTAGCTTTTAAAAGATATTAGTACAAAAGATATATAATGATCAGACAGGATTTCTTCCCAAGAGGCAAATGAAAATGAACCTGCAAACAGTGATTAATGTTTTAGAATACTATGAACAACACCTTGAGAAACAAATGGTGTTAATGTGTTTAGCTGCCAAGAAAGCGTTCGATAATTTATCCTGAAAATTTCTGATACAAAAACTCAGATTATGGGATTCCGGAGAAATGTTTTTGGAAATGATTATGGCAATTTATAGAAAACAATACGCTCAGATTATAGTAAATGGAGAATTAACCCAAGTTATAGAAATTCACAAAGGCGTAAGACGAGGATGTCCATTGTCCCCTCTGCTTTTTATATTTGCATTAGAAACCCTTAACAATGTAGTGAGAGAAAACAGCCTAATTAAAGGTTTGAAAGTAATAGATGAAAAATATAAATTGCAGGCATTTGCGGATGATCTGTTATTTATTATAGAAAATCCTTTAAAGTCAATACCAGTTTTCTTGGGAGTGATCAAAGAATATGGATACGTGGCTGGACTTAAGATCAATATAAGTAAGACTAAATGATTGGCTAAGAACTGTTGTCAAAAAACATTGCAAGATATATAAGCCTTAACTAATATAGAAATAGTTTTAAAAAATCAAATACTTGGGTATAATTATATCAAATAAATGTAGTACACTAATGGAGGATAACTATAATAAGTTGTTAGAAGAAATTAGAAAATATCTGTCTAAATGGAAAGACCTGCATATTTCAATGATGGGAAGGATAGCGATGCTAAACATTAATATATTACCAAGATTCCTATTTCTAGTACAAAACATACCTATAGTTAGAAAAGTACAATACTTTGAAGAACTTGATAAAGTAACTAGACTATTTGTTTGGGCACTGAAAAGATCAAGGATAAAATGGAAAATAATGCAAGAAAAGGGGCGGATTTGGTGTACCAAATTGGAGGTTGTACTACCAAGCAGCAGCTTTAAATTGGATAAGGGAATGTTGAAGAATACTAGATGCTTGGCATTAGAAGGTTTTGATTTGTGCATGGGATGACATGCCTACACTTGGTATGGAAAGGATAGAATCCATTCCAATTTTCAACAACATGCCTTAAGAGGACGACTGCTTAAAATTTGGAACAACATGAAAGAACGGTACTATAAGAAAGTACCCTTATGGGTATCTCCATTAGAGGCATTTGTTAGTACCTCATTTATAACAAAATATGAAATTTTACTAGATAAAAAGAAACTGAAAGATGGGGAAGTTTTAGGAGATCAACATAATATCAGGCTTTCTTGGTGGGAAATTAATCAATTAAGATCAAGATATGATAAAGATGTAAAAGTTGAGTTTGAGGAAAGTAGAAACGAATTAGAGAAGATCTGGCTATCATCGAGTGACAAACTGATTCAGAAATTATACAACTGGTTACTTGAGGAGGCTATGCTGGAGGAAACAGTGAAAACGTCAATGGTGACATAGATGCAGGATTTAGGATATACAATAAACTTGGAAGAATGGAATAATGAATGGAAAAAATTGAAAATTTTAAGAGCAATATCTTATAAAGAAAATGTATATAAAATGCATCATAGATGGTACTGGTCACCAGATAGAATTTCAAAATGTCAAAAGAATATATCTAATACTTGTTGGAGATGCAAGTCTAATGTAGGTACCTTCTACCATATGTGGTGGAGATGCCAAGAAGTTCAAAAGTAATGGAAAATGGTTCAAAACATAACTGGGGAAATTATGAATGTAAAAGTAGACTTAAGTCCGGAAATGTATTTATTGAATATAATATCAGGTGATAAATATACACGTTGAGAACAGTATAGCATATCTGTACAATTTCAAGGATTTTATTAGCAAAACATTGGAAGATGGATAGAATACCCTCCCAAGAAGAAATAGCATTTAAATTACTAGAAGTAGTAGAAATGGACTGGTTACAAGCACAAGTATGTGGGACTAAAGAGAAAGTAGTTGGTCAAAGATGTATAAGAGTTAAACAATGGATTGAAAATAATGCATTTATTATTTAGTTTAACTTCTACCCCACCCTCCCTGCCGTAGCAGCTCAGGGCAGCTTACACAAAACCACTAAAAGAATATACATTTCAATATAACGCACATAATAAATTTAAAACCATTAATGTATCATTGGCGGCATGGTATAATAAAGTGCATCTAAACACGTTCCACAGTGCAACCGCTTTAAATAGCTTCAACTCGCAGATCGGCACAGATCGGTCAATGGGTGCCGCTCCCACTGGAACGCCTGCCGGAAAAGCTCCGTTTTCACGGCCCTGTGGAACTGCTGAAGGTCCCGCAGGGCCCTGATCTCACCTGGGAGCTCATTCCAGTAAGTCGGTGCCACCAGGGAGAACGTCCTGGTCCTGGTCAATGTCAGCCTAGCGTCCTTAGGACCAGGGAGGGTCAGGCGGTTTTGTTTTCCTGATCGCAGTGCTCTCTGGGGAACATGCGGGGAGAGGCGGTCCCTCAGGTTTGGCCACCACCAGTTCTGCGATTAGCTGGTGAACCCTGGCACACCGGAAGGCTGGTAACAGATGTAGGGAGCATAGCCATGGTAGCAGTGACTCTTGCAAAAGACTCCATCAACAACTCTGAACAGTACAATTCATACCACAGACAACATGGTACCTCCACGAAATTGCACAGCATGCCTTTGTCGTGTGGCCATAACAGGATTATCCCAATTTTGTACTGCTCCCAAGTGTTCTTCTAGCCCAGATGATATGCTGGGATAACTCAGATAATTAAACGATTAAAAGCTTCTGTGAGCACTATAGAGGCAATGCTTATTTATTTACTTCATCTACCCCCCCTTTCTCCCCAATGGGGGCCCAAAGCAGCTTACATCGTCCCTCCATTTTATCCTCACAACAGCCCTGTGGGGTAGGTTAGGCTGAGAGTAGGTGACTGGCTGAACATCACCCAACAAGCTTCCATAGTAGAATGAGGATTCAAAGCTGGGTTTCCCAGATCATAGTCCGATACCCTATCTACTACACCACATTGAGACGGAGCAGCCAATCATCACATGCAGAAAAGGGCAACTAGGATGATAAAAGGGTTGGAAGACTTTCCCTATGAAGAAAAGTTAAAGCGCTTGGGGCTCTTTAGCTTGGAGAAACGACGACTGAGGGGTGACATAATTGAGGTTTACAAGATTATGCGTGGGATAGAGCAGGCAGAGAAAGAAGTACTTTTCTCCCTTTCTCACAATACAAGAACTTGTGGGCACTCAATTAAATTGCTGAGCAGTCGGGTTAGAACAGATAAAAGGAAGTACTTCTTCACCCAAAGAGTGATTAACACATGGAATTCACTGCCGCAGGAGGTGGTGGCAGCTACAAGCATGGACGGCTTCAAGAGGGAACTAGATAAGCATATGGAGCAGAGATCCATCAGTGGGTATTAGCCACAAGGTATTGATAGGAACTCTCGGTCTGGGGCAAGGGATGCTCTGTATTCTTGTTGCTTGGGGGGGCGGATTTGGTGTACCAAATTGGAGGTTGTACTACCAAGCAGCAGCTTTAAATTGGATAAGGGAATGTTGAAGAATACTAGATGCTTGGCATTAGAAGGTTTTGATTTGTGCATGGGATGACATGCCTACACTTGGTATGGAAAGGATAGAATCCATTCCAATTTTCAAGTGTGTCATGTATGGCTGCAAGAGTTGGACTATAAGGAAGGCCGAGCGCCGAAGAATAGATTCTTTTGAACTATGGTGCTGGAGAAGACTCTTGAGAGTCCCTTGGACTGCAAGAAGATCAAATCAGTCAATCCTAAAAGAAATCAACCCTGACTGTTCCCTGGAAGGCCAGATAATGAAACTGAAGCTCAAATACTTTGGCCACCAAATGAGAAGGGAGCACTCACTGGAGAAGACCCTGATGCTGGGAAAGATTGAAGGTCAAAGAAGACGGGGACGGCAAAGGATGAGATGGTTAGACAGTGTCATAGATGCAACGAACATGAAGTTGAGCAAACTTCAGAGGACGGCAGAAGACCGGAAGGCCTGGCGTGATCTGGTCCATGGGGTTGCGAAGAGTCTGACTCGACTGTGCGACTGAACAACAGCAACAACCTTCACACATGTATCCTTATTGTCCCTTAATGTTTTCCATCTGAGAGACTGGAGATCATAAACATTTAGATTAGAAAACAACTTTTGTAGTAAACAAAAGAAAGTGTATTATTTGGACAGTCTCATAAAGTCACACAATAGGACAACCAGCACCAGGGTGATCTAGTGTACCTCAAGCATGACTGGATTAGATTGCAGAATTACCCACCCTCAGAGGAGGCTGCTATTAGAGGACAGTGCTCCATGAGTCACTATTGCATCTTTGCATGAACAAACCAACATGCAGAAACAGTAGGGGAGCTCCTCTAAGGCAGATTCATACCCTTTTACACACCAAATAAATAGTATTAAAAGTAATTTTAAAAGTGTGACACTTTAAATTAAGGGGGAAAAATCTGCCTCAATGATCAGATGGTTGGGGAAAGATTGCTACAAATATTCCTATTTTTTTTAAAGAAGACCATTAGCTGTTGATATGGAGTATCTAGTCCCTTAAAAAAGGACTATGTGTACAAGCCCTTGAACTGCCCAACCAGCTATGTTGTCACTGACATTTTAACCGAAGTGCTCCTTCCTATGAGCCAGGGCTATTTTGGGGCAGGAACGGAGTTCCGGCTGGCTTCAGAGTTGGCCACGCCCACTACAGCCAAAACCTCTGCATGCATGGCTACAGGGGGAAGGCCTGGAGAGCGACCCCCCACCCGGCGACTCCGAATCGGGTGGGCCCTGGAAGGATTGGGGAGGCATTTAAATGCCTCCCTGTGCCTTCCCTGGCCTGTCCAAGGGCCGGCTTGCCTGGGGTCCCTACAGCCACAGGGTGCCTAGGCAAGCTGGGGGGGGCTCGCCCAGGCAAGCCAAGGGGAGGCACGGGGTGTGGCCTAATATGCTAATGAGTTTCTGCTGTCCAAGGGCCGGCTTGCCCGGGGTCCCTACAGCCACGGGGTGCCTAAGCAAGCTGGGGGGGGGGGGGCTCGCCCTGGCAAGCCAAGGGGAGGCACAGGATGTGGCCTAATATGCTAATGAGTTTCTGCTGTTCTGTGTGGCCTGCTGGGCTTTTGCTACCGAAAAAGCCCTGCTATGGGCCCTTTCCCAACATCCACTCCAATAATTAATGGGCTGTTCTGAAAACGGCTCCTTACTTGTGAGAGATGATTGTGGGCGGCAGCTGTTTGTGATCTCCAGCCAGGACACACTTTCTGGCCTTCAGCAGAGGGATCCAGCAGCTCGCTTCAAGGGCTTGTGCGCATTCATCAATAACCACCAGATCAAAGTGATTGTCAGGAAGCAGCTTCAGGGGGCCATCAGAAGAGGCTCCTAATTAAACAAAGAGTACATTACACAACTGGGATGCCCATTATTAGGATTTCTAGCAAAAACGGTCTTTAAGCCCATCAGTACACTTGGCGAGAGGCTTTTGCTCTTGGTAACTGTCTATCCCTTACGGACCATAGCCCCTGCAGCGCTTTGCCATACCATCCAAAGTCCCTTACTGGTCACCATTCACTCTAGTCCCCACACTGTCCCTCCTTCCTGATTCCGCACTGGAACACAGCCTGATAGAAGTACTTGAGAAGAAGAACCTTGTGATGTTTAAATCTGTGCCTAGCCTTCACGTTTTCTCGTTCACACTGGCAAAGGTTACATCTACAGAGACAAAGCCCAAAGGGATTACGTTATGTTTCCTGTTAAGGTCGGAGAACAAGAAGCATAATCATATGGTGATTTCTATGACCAGTATTAGGAGGCCCAATCTGCATAAGCAGCAAATGTATGGGATAGTGAAAGTGCAGAGAGAGCTTTTCTCTCCCTCATCCATATTTTAGAATTTAGGGGTGCACAGTGAAGTGAATAGGCAATAGATTCAGGGCGGACAAAAGCAAATATTTCTTTATTCAACTAACAGTCCAATTGTGGAATCAACTCTCAGTGAACAAAGTGATGGTCACTAACGCATAGAGCTTGAAAACAGGATTGGGCGGAGCCATGGAAAGAGAGGTCCATCAATGGCTACAGTGACTAAAGGGAATCTCCACATCCAGAGGAATAAACCTCTAAATACCAGCACTAGGAGGCAACATAATGGGAGGCCTTGGCCTCTAAGTTCTGTTTCTTTGAATAGCTGGTTGATAACTGGTGGACCACAGTGTGAAACAGAATGCTGGACTAGATGGACCACTGGTCTGATCCAGCTGGGCACTTCTTCTGTGAGCTGATGGGAATGCAGACAGATGAAGTCACAGGACTCCTCAACAGAAATATATTTTTAAATGTCTCGGCCTAATGTTAGGGATACAGTTTCTCTTAGCCACCCTTCTTCCTGAAACGATAGTTCTGGATTCCACACACACACACCCATCAGCAAGAGTTTGATAGTGTAGATCCCACCTGCAGTCTGAAATGGTACAGTCCAGCAACAAGTATATCATGTCATCTGCTACTGGCACGACCCAAGTCAGAGACAAGCTTTTCACAGGAAATATTTAGCTCCATTATTATATCAAACTAATAATCTCTTTATGTTTGATTCATATGCATACGACTCATGGCCAAAACAGACCGCATAGAAATTTGTTTTATATCTAAACAGTCTTTTCATTTTGTATATAAAGCTAGATATGATTTACCTGCCCTACTATTTTTGATTTGGGTTTTGATGTTGTGGAAAGCTCCAGGTAAAGTAACCCTGAGATAAAATGATGCAACTACGACGATGCACGTTATTGCATCCCAGACTCATGTCCCTCAGGGCTGAAGCAATTAAATTCTGCTTTTGCTGAACTTGGCAACAAGACGACAGAAGTAGGTCTGGTTTATACCAACTCTGTAGAACAAAAGAGGCCAAAATGATTTCTACCTGAAATTATATTAACCGGGTAATTGTTCCAACTGGAACGTAATTTTGAAAAGAAAAAAGAAAAGTCCATTGTAAAAGCAATACTAGGCTTCAAGGTACTAAAGATGCGTTCATGCCTGATTTCCAATTAAACTTGTACCCAGGAAAAACAGACTTAAGGTTCTGTCCACTGCAACACACCAGCAGTGCCTGAGAGCAAAGAAAACCAAAATCAAGATGTCCAAGAGCAATATTTCTGTGGCCCAACAGTTGCCAAACGGTAGCCCACAGGCCACCTGAAGTCTTATTATTCTGGGCCGCTTATCAGCAGGACAAAGGGAGCTTTGACTCTTGAAACCCTGGGAAGGTACTTGTAATGATTCCTTGTTTTAGCGTGTGTGTTCCTTTAAATGTTTGGTTGGAGTGCAGTGCTAGTAGAGTAGAGTGATAGAGGGAGACAAGTGTGCTGTGACTGGTGGATAGTGTGGGAGGAGTTGTTTGAAGTGAATCTGTGTGTGTCTTGAAGTCAGTTATAGAGAAGTCAGTTGGAGTTGGTTTTTCAGTTTGTGAGTCAGTGAGTGAGTGAGCTGACAGAGTCTGTGTGGAAACTTAAAGAGTTCAGAGTTCAGTATATATGGCTTTAAGAGTTTAAATGTGAAGGAGCTATGAGAAGGGTCTGTGAGACTCTAAAGTAAAGAAAGAGAACCAATACTACAAAGAGCTAAGCCAGTGTGGCTGCCTATGTGAGAGACTCGTGTCAGAGTGGGATCTTAATGTCAAAAGACTGTGTGTGATACCTTGCCAGTTTATTTACCAGTTCCTTTTCCCCAATACAGTTACAATTAACCAGCAACTTATTTTTTTGTTCCTTAATCAATAAATCACATTTTGTTTAAGTTTAACCCAGAATTCAGTTCAATCCTTCCTCATGGCCACATAGACCTTTGAAAGCCCAGATCCTGGGTCATATTACCAACAGCAGAAACAGAGAGGTTTGGAATTTCTTAAAATTCCTGGTGGCAGCAGAAACTACCCAGTTTATTACACAAAGAATAATTTTAAAGTGGAAACAGTCCCCCCCAAATAAGCAGTGCGCCACAGTGCTACTGGACTTGAATCTTGCTCTTCTACTGCAAACCAGCACAGCCACCCACCTGAAACGATCAGTAGGTGTTATGGTAAAGACTGCCATAGTTGCTTAGCACACTACTCTGCTGCCAAAGCTCCTGTAAAGAACACTGCCATGGGGAAAAGATTAGAGTGTTCCCGGGCACAGATTAGAGTGTTCTCCGTACAGAAATAGATGCACATCATTTTGTATCCTCCATACAAATACATGAATACCACTGGAATCTGACAAAAGTCTATTATTTACAAAGTAAGGTTTATTTCATTTTCCTGAGGGTTTTTTTTTCTACCACAATAAGAAGAATGACGGGGACGGCAAAGGATGAGATGGTTAGACAGTGTCATAGATGCAACGAACATTAAGTTGAGCAAACTTCAGAGGATGGCGGAAGACTGGAAGGCCTGGTGTGATCTGGTCCATGGGGTCGCGAAGAGTCGGACTCGACTGTGCGACTGAATAACAACAACAAGAAGAATGATATATATCAGTGGTGGCGAACCTATGGCACGGGTGCCAGAGGTGGCACTCAGAGCCCTCTCTGTGGGCACGTGTGCCATCGCCCCAGCCAGGGCCAGACCATCATTAAAGTGTTGAAGTCTCTGCCAAATAATTTTAAGTAAATGAAAGCATTTGGGATTGCTTTCCTTACTTTGTTTTGATCATCTTAAGTTAATGTATGAGTTGTTTTTTCTAAAGTAAAACCTCAGTATTCAGGTTAAATTGCCGGGTTGGCACTTTGCGATAAATAAGTGGGTTTTGGGTCGCAGTTTGGGCACTCGGTCTCTAAAAGGTTCGCCATCACTGATACAGATACCAGAACAGCTCTTGAGTAACAACAACAAATCCCCATCTCACACAAGGGAGACTGCAGAGCCTGTTGTCATTGCTTGGGATGTACTATCAAACGTGATTCCCTGTTTCATTTGTAAACAAGGGCACGCCTGGCTTCAGTTCATCCATTGAGTATAAACAGAAATATGCTATTAGCTTAGCAGCCCCTCTCATACCCTCTAAGTATAGGTGGGAACAGTGGGATGTGACATGCCTCTGACCCATAGAGTCAGAGTGGGATGTGACATGCCTCTGACCAGGAGGTTGTCTAGCCATTTCTGTGATTGGGTCAAACATGGGTAAGCTTTAAAAATGGGTAAATCTCCCTCTCAAGGAGTCATCAGAGAAAACATATATTTTATTAATCCATATATCCCACGAATTGAGGGATTCATAGGATTTCCTTACAAACAATTCCTGCACGTAAGTATCTAAGTAATCTTACCTTGAGCTACAACTTTGGATAAAATTGTTTTTAGAAAAGTGGGATCTAAATATTTTAAAGGCAAAAAAAAATCTTACTGGCTTATTGCAACCAGACTTGTATGCTTTAATAGTAAGACTGCTCTAACAGTAGGGTTTCCAAGTCTATCTTTGCCGGGAGCGGGGGGCTCCTGGCCGGCGTCTTGTGCGCGCGGGGGGGGTACGAAGCGCGCGCGCACCGCACGCACATCACCCGGAAGTGACAGGAGGACGCCAGGCACGCTGGGGGCAGGGCCACGGTCATACAAGGGAAAACCATAGAGTTTTCCCTTGTATGGCCGTGGCCCCGCCCCCAGCGTGCCCGTGTCACTTCGCGGTGGAGTTCCCCTCGGGGCCCGATCTGGCGGTGCCAGGGAACGGTCCTCTGGGGCGGGGGTTTCCCCGCCCCCCAGGGGGACTTGGGATCCCTATCTAACAGTAAGTCAAGGAGGACAATGAGATCTCATAAGAGTTTACAGCCATGCCTATCACTGGAGTAACCATTTCCTTTTGCTTTGTACATACACAAAGATATGCACCTCCCATATCTTTGGCCAGGAGCTCCAAGCAGAAGAAGGGCAGACCAAATATCTGGAGGAATGCATTATGGACTGGCAGAATGAACTCTGCCTTTGGAGTCGGTGGCTGTGTTTCTTAAATGCTGCAGAGGACCAATCACCTCAGAGGTAGAACTCCATAATTTAGACTATGCATTTGAAATTAACACTGCAGGCATAAAAACAGGTTGCTCTTGAATACTGTAAATTTGTCCAGGGAGAATGTTTATTTTAAAGATGGTGATTTCTACCCAGATAACCAGTAATATATATTCCTGTTAGTCTTTGCTCACGGATAGTCCATGTGAGTCAACAAGGCCTCAATACTACCTACTTCCAGTTGTCATCTCAATGATATTACAAGATGACAATATTCGGTTAGTCCAGAACCCACTGCTGTGAAACACTTGTCATTATTTCAGTCTTCCAACTGAAAGGGAAAAATATAATTTGAAAAATATAATTTGAAATAATAATACTAATAATTCTAATAATTTGATTTAGCAGATCCTAAAGGCAAAGACGGAGCTGCGGTGGCTCAAGTGGTTAAGACGCTGAACTGCAGGCTGTGGAAGGTCGGTAGTTCAGCAGTTCGAGACCCAGGTGCCGCATGACAGAGTGAGCTCCCGTCTCTAGTTCCAGCTCCTGCCAACCTAGCAGTTCGAAAGCAAGAAATTGCAAGTAGATAAATAGGTACCACTTTGGTGGGAAGGTAACAGCGTTCCGTGCGCCTTGGTGTTTAGTCATGCCGGCCACATGACCAAGGAAACGTCTTCGGACAGCGCTGGCTCTTCGGCTTGGAAATGGAGATGAGCACCACAACCCTAGAGTCGGATTCGACTGGCTTTCGAGCAAGGAAAACCTTTGCCTAACTCAGTCTAAGTGTGGTTTTGGCACAGTGCCACTCTTTAAATAGAGAACTTGACTTTCTTTAGTACTGGTTAGCGCTGGCTCTTTGGAAACGGAGATGAGCACCGCGACCCTAGAGTCGGACTCGACTGGCTTTCGAGCAAGGGAACCTTTACCTTTACTACGCTGAGAATAAATATGACTGTGCATTTTTCTATGTGTATGCTGAGAATGGGGCTGCGGTGGCTCAAGTGGTTAAGATGCTGAACTGCAGACCTGAAGGTCGGTAGTTCAGCAGTTCGAGACCCGAGTGTGCTGCATGACGGAGTGAGCTCCTGTCTCTAGTTCCAGCTCCTGCCAACCTAGCAGTTCGAAAGCAAGAAATTGCAAGTAGATAAATAGGTACCACTTTGGTGGGAAGGTAACAGCGTTCTGTGCGCCTTGGTGTTTAGTCATGCCAGCCACATGACCACGGAAACGTCTTCGGACAGCGCTGGCTCTTCGGCTTTGAAACGGAGATGAGCACCACAACCCTAGAGTCGGATTCGACTGGCTTTCGAGCAAGGGAACCTTTACCTTTACTTTTAAAGGCAAAGACAGAAACATTTCTCTAACCTGTATTTGTTGCAAGAACAACATTAGCCCGTGTCAGGATTTCAGACATCGCTATTTCCTCTCGCTCCTTCAGCTCTTTCCTCAGTGTCTTAATCTCATTTAGAAAATGGCTTCTCTCTCCTTTGCCATGGGTCTTTTTGGTCTTTGCCTGCACCACAGGGAATAAAAAAGAATTTAAAAAATACAGCATATCACTGTGCACAAAGGTAATGGCTAAAGCAGCTGAAACTCTCATAAGAAATCAACATATTGCAAATACAGCATCGGTTGTACTCTTTAGAAAAGGATTAATTCTTCTGCTTCTAGTGACAGAGAAGTTAAGTCTACATGAGGGAAGGAAAAACAGCTTGTATTTACCGCAGGTGCACATGTAATATGAATTTTTTTGAAGAGAGACAGATTTTCTGGGATTAGCATCGATGAACTTCTACCCCTAACGACAAAAAGTTTAATGAGGAAAAAAATGAATCCAAATGGAGATGAGTTCAGTTTCACTGATGCCCTAAGGTATGCATAAACAATGGGTAATGATATATATGTTTCAACCTTTGTTGCTAATAGCTTGAACTAAAAATAAATAATGAAAATACATTGTTAACGTCTAGATGCTTTTTGAAACAGTACACTGTAACTCCACATCATTAATATGTAACCACCCTGTAATCTTATTAGGTAAAACAGAGCAAATACAGTGTGTTCTATAATTAAACACATTGCATTACGAATTGTTCTGGAGATAATTCTGAAAAACATTGCTTTATGCAGTTGTTTCACCTGGGTGCCTGAAGATGCATATTTAAAGTCACAGATCTAAACTGGCAGCAAAGTAAGACACAGGATAGATGTCTGTACTTTCCATGGGCTTTGATAATTTGCTTAATATGCCATTGCCCTCAAAGTAACTCTACTTAGCCCCTAAATTGTTATTACTAAATTAAATGTAGTCTCAACAGCAATATACTTAACCCAGGCTGTCCTCAGAAGAAGAAGAAGAGATTGGATTTATACCCCACCCTTCACTACCCAAGGGAGTCTCAGAGCGGCTTACAAACTCCTTTCCATTCCCCTCCCCACAACAGACAACCTGTGAGCAGTGTTCCCTCTAAACTGAGTTAGTGTGAGCTAGCTCACAGTTTTGTAGTCTCCAGCTCACACCTTTTTGTCTTAGGAAGGATGGCTCCAGAGCTAGCTAATTTATTCAGTAGCCAAATCGCTTGCTCACAATGCCAGTAGCTCACAAAGTAGAATTTTTGCTCACAAGACTTCACAGCTTAGAGGGAACATTGCCTGTGAGGTCGGTGGGGCTGAGAGAGCTCTTGACAGAAACGGCTCTTTTTCAAGGACAGCTCTTACCAGAACTACGGCTTGCCCAAGGTCATCCAGCCAGGTGCAAGAGGAGGAGGGGGGAATCAACCCCGGTTCTCCCAGATTAGAGTCCCCGCACTTAACCACTGCACCAAACTGAGGGGGGGGGATTAGGGGGATGCTAAGGAAACCGCAGGGCTCAACTTGGAACCAGTTTGCCTTGAGCCTGGCTGCCAGTGCCTGTAACCTCCTCTCTCCCCATTGTCAGTGGGGAACAAGTCAAGTCCACTCGGTCCAGGACACTGTGTAGGCTTGTAAGGCAACGACAGGCCTGTGACCGTTGCCTCCTCCCATCCACCTGACAGTGGGGAGCAAGCCAGGCTCGGGAATGCTGCCAGCCGTGGAAGGGCTCCGCTCGCACCACTGGCAGTGCAGGTCTTGGAAACGATGGGCACACACCACTGCCCATCACCCCCCCACACACACTTCTAGCCGGGAGCGAGCCAAACGCCAGCAGCCCAGCCAGTGCCTTAGGGGCTCAGCTCATACCAGACCAGCAGCACAAGGGGGGGGGGGAGGCTCAGGAGGCAACAAAAGATTAGGGAGGTGAGAAAATGGACCCCTGCAAGATAGGATCACACAACAAGCTACTTTAAATGCTATGACATAAGACCACCACCCATGAGAGCTGTGTTTCACCGGCATTTTCCCTATAATACTGGGACGGGAGATGAGGAAGAGAGATGATAAATCCTTTGTCCACACTCTCCTTCACCAATCACTTATCGGGATTCTCTTGGGGTAACTTAGAAATGTACTTTGCTCCGTACTTCAGGAATGTACCGCACATGTTCTGCAGTTGAACTGCTTTTGGCCAAAGGACTTGGTGCCAAAATGGCCCGAGTCACACCTTTTATTTGAAGCGATGGGCAACACCCTACACTCTGTGTGTGGAAGGCACACTGTTCGCCCACACTCCTCTCCTGCGATGCAGGTCTTTCCAAACCCCAGAACAACCCTTCCTGGGGTCACAGGATCTGTGCGGAGGAACAGCTGAGAAGGTTGGAGGACCAAAGGGAGGAAAGGAAAAGGGATGAAATCGATCTCTTTCCTCCCCGGAGCTGAACTTGCATAAGAGGAAAGGGAAGCTATTTCATCTCCTTATCCTCCTCGATCCAGCCCCGCTAACATATATGGCTGTTCCTCCAGGTAGTCCAATAAGCCTTAGAAACATCTTTCCATGGGTTGGAAGGGGGTGGAAAAACTGCGAGAAACACAGGAAAATGAGGAATTCTGTGCATAGATATTGTCCTATGTTCCTAAACCCTGAAAGAAGAAGAAGAGAAGAAGAGGAGATTGGATTTATACCCCACCCCTCACAACCCAAAGGTGTCTCAGAGCGGCTTACAAACCCCTTTCCCTTCTCCTCCCCACAACAGACACCCTGTGAGGTCGGTGGGGCTGAGAGAGACTCTGACAGAAACTGCTCTTTTTCAAGAACAGCTGTGCCAGAACTACGGCTTGCTCAAGGTCACCCAGCAGAATAACCCCACATTATAAACACACATCCTACATTTTCCCTGCATTACATTCGAGTAAACGTCTTAGAGCCTTAAGGCACACTGTTGTTCAAAACAGACAGGTATCACAGCGCTGCCCTCAGCAATGAACACAAATTATTCAAAATCCATCAGATTATTTTTATTAGTACAGTGTTTATTATGCAGAATAACAGAATGGGGAAAAAACCAACCCTGAAGAAATGGGGTGGGGGGGTGGGATCAAGCCCTAAAGCTTCCTATGGAGCCCTCTGGATCAACTACGTGGGCCAACGTGGTACAGAAGCAAGAGTGCTGGGTTGGGCCATGAAAAGCCAGGTCCAAAAACCTGCAGCCCTGCAAAGGGTAGCCTTCCGTGAGTCACTCTCTTTCAGCCCAATTCCTTTGTTGCCAGATTACATGAGCCGGTATCTCATCTAACAAATTAAACTGCAACCTGGCCTTCCTGCCCGTTCCAGTCTGACTGAGTGGTCACTGTGAGCAGCTTCCCTGTGCCTGCCAGACTGCCAATTACTTTGCAGCCATTTAAAAAGTAATAAGTACAAAGTGATATCCATCTGGTCTTCGTGCAAATCATTTCGAAATCGCCTTTTTTTTCAGGGGAGCCAACTGAAAGTGCTCAAAATTCAAGAAAATAATCTTGTGTGATGCAGAAGGGCAGCACTTGTACAGCGGGAATCAAGCCTGAGACCAAGATATCACCTCACTATTTTCCTAGGATGATCTATAAACCATGAGCACAAACATTCATAAAACAGGTCTTCCCCAAAAACCTCATGTGACCCCCTAAAAAGGTATTGCCAGATTACTCCTGACAATGCTATTTCAGAGGGTTCTGGGGAAAAGGAAAGGTGGGGGAGGATGCACTCCCATGAGTGCCTTGTGCTTGTCATTCACAGGATCCAGCTGTATAAGCATCACCTATACCAAACCAAAAGTCCCCAAAATACTGACAACCAGGGGTCATTTCCTGCAGGAGCACACAGGAGCGGAGCTCTGGCAGTAAAGAGCCCAGGGGGCGGGCACATGCAACAAGCCCCACCCCCTGCTCCCAGCAGCCCCCAATCAGAGGGTGTGACATATGCAAATATGTTATGCTAATGAGTTATGCTAATGAGCTCCTGCACCTCTTTTCCTACGAAATGACCCCTGCTGGCAACAATATAGAGAAGATGGAATGTCTGTAACACGCGGCCCTAACGCTTGAGGAGCAGCGTCTGGCAAACTATCTTCTAGTGCAATTCAGTTTGGATGGGCATTGAGCTCTCAAACAGACTGCTGTTGGGGACTCTTCCAAACAGAGAACAGCTTCTCAGTTGCTTCAACTCTCTGGTACTTAAAGACTATTATGAAGAGAAATGTGGCCATAGTACAAATAACAAACTTCTGAGGTGAGGGGTGGGGGCGAGAGGGTAAACTTTAGCTCCCACTTGATAGCAGACAAACGGCAGTTGGGCTGTTGTTGATTCTTCTCCAGTTAAATAGGCTGCCACTGAGCTTTAAGAGAACATATTTCATTTGGAACGGCTCGACAGATCATAATAGAGATTCCTTATCTATGAACACTCCTGGCTCCATAAAATGTCACAGCTCTGGTATGTGTTATTTTTGGAGTTTTGACTTGGCAGATGCAATTCACAAGCGGGCACATCTCCTGCAGAGCAACAGAAAATAAAAAAGGAGAGGGAACACTGGGGCACCAAAACATCGACTGCCGAAGACTCCTTTTAGACACAATCCTATTTATTTTGGTAAAGAACTTCGGGGCAAGTAGACCCTCGGCTCACTTGATGTCATTGGGGCTCACAGAACAGACCACAGCTCAGTCAGGAGCCGTGGGTGTGAGTGTGCTGGGGCACTTCAGTTGGTGTGACAGAACAGCCCCGAGGAAGAAAACGGGCAGTTGGGTTAGATTCTGCACCGACTCTTCTGTGTCCTTCCTGCACGCTGCATTTGAGCAAGTATGACGACAAGAAAGCACAGCTGGACTACCGTCAGCATTTGTTCCCACTCCATTTGACATATTATACAATTGCAGATTTGTTACAGGCAAAGGCCAGGCCTGCGCAGCTTGTGAACGACCAAACTAACTACTACCAACTAGATACCATATGGCTGCCAATCCCTACAATAACCACATAGGCTTTTTTCCTTTTCGGCCTGGACTTGACTGATCTTGTGATGCATAAAAGCAATGAACAAGACTGGGCTTCACAGCACAACTTGCGGTTGTTCAAACGGGCATGGAATCCAATTATGTTGTCTATCCATCCAGCCTGTCTCCTGTTTCAGCACTTTGTTGTTGTTCAGTCGCACAGTCGAGTCCGACTCTTCGCGACTCCATGGACCAGATCTCGCCAGGCCCTCCTGTTTTCCACCATCCTCTGAAGTTTGCTCAATTTCATGTTCGTTGCATCTATGACACTGTCTAACCATCTCATCCTTTGCCGTCCCCGCCTTCTTTGACCTTCAATCTTTCCCAGCATCAGGGTCTTCTTCTCCAGTGAGTGCTCCCTTCTCATTGGGTGGCCAAAGTATTTGAGCTTCAGTTTCATTATCTGGCCTTACAGGGAACAGTCAGGGTTGATTTCTTTTAGGATTGACTGATTTGATCTTCTTGCAGTCCAGGGGACTCTCAAGAGTCTTCTCCAGCACCATAGTTCTCCAGCATCATATTTTCAGCACTGCCTCTCCACAAACCCAAGAAAACTTCAGAACACCCAGGAAATCCCACCCCCCCACCACAAACTTGTGTATAGGCCTGTAAATATCTGTTCAAAGAAAAATCTCTAAATTGGTGAATAATACATAACAGCCCTGCAGGAAAAGCATAAGCAGCTGGCATGGGTGATGACTGCAGATGAATTTTTATAGATCTACAAGCCTCTTCAGTCAGCACTCCTCCATAAAGTCATAACATACCACAGTTACATTTCTCTGCAGAGATACCCTATTGTATTTGTACATATGAAGAGAGATGTTTGAGCTCTGCCAGAAAATTACTGACCAAGCCAGCATTTTACTAGGGAAGCTTTCAACTGACAACCTGAGAGTCAAATCAGCTCTCCTGAAGGGTATTAGGCTGAAGCTCAGCAGCCAATCCAGAGACCAGAGGATGTGCAGAGGAAAGTGTCGCTGTGGCCACAGGCTTCACTGGACGTGCATTCTGGGAACCCTGTCTTCCGCTTTTCTACTTATAATGGCCATCCAGCAAAAGTAGTTGCAGGCCAGGGTTTAGGAGAAGAGAGAGCTAGAAAACATCACCAAGGCTGTGGTCACACGGAGCATTAGCCACGCTACAGAGATGGAAGATAGGCGGATTTTCTGGGCACGATCACACCGCAACATCTGGGAAGCGTAGAGCTCCCGTGGCAAACCTGAGGCTTCCTGCCGAAGATGCGGAGTTAAAAACTAGTACCTCCGAGGTACTAGTTTCCGGAAACCGCGGAGCAAGGGCTGGCGTCTGATTGCGTTTCCAGTGGTGGCATCCGGCGCCTGCCCATGTCCCTTCGCAAACAGGTCCCCCCCCCCCAAGTCTCCACAAGATGCGCACAAGCACCCAATGGCACATGTGCACAAAGAGAAAAGCGAAAGTGCAGTTTCGGCTTAAAAAAAAATGACCCAGTTTGTCATGGCAGCGGCGCCGAGCCATTGCTGGTGCGAAAGCGCTGCGCCGCTTCTTTGCCGCGCTGCAGGATCATCATGTGATCACCACCCTCGTTTACCCGCCGACACCGAGGGAAGGACCCGTGGTGTACCGCCAGCGCGTCTGATCGCGTAATCACGGATCAAATTGCGCCGGGGCAATTAGCCACGCCTCCCCCCGGAGAGCTAGAAAACATCACCAAGAAAGTTTAATTATTCTCAGATGAGAGCCAGAATAGGCACGGGAACACAAGGTTCGCATAGATGTATGAAGTCTTGGGTTCAGGTTCTGGTACGGCAACAAAGTAGCCCTGGGCAAGTCACTCTCAGTCTCAGTTCAAAAATCTGTAAAGTACTGGAGAACAGCAACCCCTTGCCCTGGGAAAACGTTGTCACGAGACACACATTAACAGCTGTAACACTCTTTGCAAAAAAATTTTTAAAAAGCTATATAGATGATATAACTGGTAATAAAAATGCTGCCGTAGGTGCAAAAGCAGCAAAGGTTTTAAAGGGGCTCACAAGGTACGTCAAATTACCACATCGCTTCCCCGGAGATTCAAATAACTCAGAAGCAAATGGGTGAAAAGAAAAGAAGCAGCAGCAAAGAAGCCAGAAACAGAATGGTCTGTGCTACATTCTGGAACCAATACCAGGCGTGTCTCTGTGTGACAAAGGATGCTTTCTAGCACTGTGTGTTTAATGGCATTATGAAGACATCTCATACAAGGTCATTGGGAAAGAAATGTAATCACTTGCATTAAAATGTATTATCTCAATTAAATTAGTGTCACATTTTAAATTAAATTTAAAACAGCAAATTAAATAAAGAAGAGGACAACATACTCCCAAACTTTGTTTGCTGGTTTTGCCAGGCGAGCGTAGGGGGAAACTGAGGGAGAATGTGCACAGCTACGTCTCCTACCAGTTTCAAGCTGCAAAGCTACAGGCAGCTCTAAATGTTGCTGTCTCTATTTCAGGGAAATCGGGAAGAATGAAGGCAGTGAGCACAATCCATCAAGGACTACCCTTCCACATGCCACCCCAGTCAATTAGGGTTTCATGAAAGTCATCTTCATTCTTCCCCCATTTCACTGCAGATTCCTCTCAACTCTTGAGCCAGAAACTTGAGCCAGAAATCTAGAAGAGACTGACCAAGAGAGAGATCTTGGAGTCGTCGTAGATAACTCAATGAAAATGTCAAGACAGTGTGTGACTGCAATAAAAAAGGCCAACGCTATGCTGGGGATTGTTAGGAAGGGAATTGAAAACAAATCAGATGGGCCCTAGAAAGGTAGGGTGGGTGGGTGGTAGATAGATAGGTAGATGGATAGATAGAGGGGTTTGGAGAAAGAGAGGAAGGAAGGGAGAAATAAAGAAGGGTGAAGGGGGGAGACACAGACAGACAGTCAGTAAGCGAGACAGACAGGGCGGGGGGGAGGGAGGAGGGAAGATGGGGGAGGGGGAGACATAGACAGACAGTCAGAAAGCCAGACAGACAGGGAGGGAGGGGGGGAAGAAGTCAAAGCGATGGGGATGAAGGGAGAAAGTGAGAGAGGGAAAGAATGAAGGGAGATCGGGAAAAAGAAAGAGAGAGTGAGGAAGGGGGTAGTGGGGAAAAAGGGGCATCGGGGTTGGCTCAGTGCTGCCACCGCCCCTCGCCTGCTGCCCCCGGAAAGCTGGCGAAGGTGGGGGGGCAGCGAAAATTAAAGCCGGCCTTCCACCGATTCCCTCCAGCCCTGGCTAGTTGGGGGGGGGGTTTGGAGTCGGGCGGCAGCGAGCGGCTTATTGCCGCCGCTCTTCAAGTGCTCCCCGGATCCACTCACCCACCAGGTGGTTGTCAGCAGTAGTCTGACGTCTGAAGGGACCGGGTGCAGAGGCAGGGCTGCAGCCTTTGTGTTCTGAGGTGGGACTTAGGCGACACAGCCAATGGAAGCTGGGGAAGCTTCTGACGGACAGTTCAAGCCTCCAAACACTGTTGGTGCGCATTTTCTCTCCGCTGCGTGACTCCTGCGTCTTACTCAGTTATATATAAGGGAGAGATAGGTTGCCATCCCCATGATGGGGGCGGGTTCCCCCCCAATTTCCAGCCCTCCGATACGCCCGCTGCCCCTGCCCCTGAAGAGCTCCCCAGCGTCCGGCATGTCTGGTGCGATGACATCACCCAGAGGTGACTTCACTGCCGCTGGGCATGTCGCCAGGGGGACGTTCTAGCATTTAGCAAAAAAAGCTCTATGGTAGAGCGCCCCCCCCCCAGTGATGTGCCTAGCACAATGGCATCACTTCCAGGTAATGTCATTGCAAAGCGTGCGGAAAGCACACACACCAGAGCCTCCAGGAAGGGAGCCTCCAGAGTTCCCCCACTGGCAGATGATATGGACCAGGCAACCCTATTCAATGAAAGCAGCACTGAACCAACTCCATAGGTCATAAACAGAGAGCAGCAAACAGTTCTGTAGTTATGGCTCTTAGGCAGTTCAGGAAACTGAAACAGAAAGGAAAAAAAATGAAAGATGCAGTCCACTGAATGGCGAGGAATCAAGAGGTTGATCCAGCTATGCAATGGATTCCCCACGGTGGATCTGGCCCCGTGGGGAACCCCGCCCCGATGTGCACATCACCAGGAAGTGACGTTAGGATGCCGAGCATGCTGGGGGCGGGGCCATGACCATCGGAGGGAAAACTCTATGGTAGTGTGCCCGGCGTCCTAACGTCACTTCCAGGTGATGTTTGTGCAGTGTGTGTGCGTGCTCCAGTTGCCGCCCGGGAGTCCCCTGCTGCGGCGACTGCAACGACTTGGCAACCCTAAATGAGAAAGTCAAAGACATTCGAGAGAAAGACGACAGAAGGAACCACAGCTTGACCTGCTGGACCCCAAAGCAGGGAGTCCATGGAGAAGACACCTGAAAATGGTTTTATTTAGGATAGCGTTTGATTAAAGCAGTCCTAAACTGTGACCTTAAATTTTGGTTTGACGCATGTTTTTTATTTGTATTGTAAGCCGCCTTGAGCTCCGTAAGGAAGAAAGGAGGCTAATAAACGTTTTACTAAAAGGATAGTGGACAGGCAGCTTCTTGGGAAAGGTAAGCAAGAGACTGGGAAGGGGGCGGAGGAAGACAACAGGCTTGCCAAGTCCCCCCGGAAGTGACGTGACCACGCCAGGCACGCTGGGGGCGGGGCCACGGCTCTTGGGCAGATCAGAGTTTTCCCTCGGGTGGTCGTGGCCCCGCCCCCAGCATGCCCGGCGTGGTCGCGTCACTTCCGAGTGATGAGGATGCGGTGCGTGTGCGCAAAGCGGAGTCCCCCGCTGCGGCGAAGATCGCACTTGGCAACCCTAGAAAACAATGATGGCGGAGACTCTGTTAAGGGGAAGGCCCGGTCAGTTCAGCAGAGGAACCTGTCTTAGAGGTCTGAAACACACAAGGATTTTTTCCCCATGTTGAAATGCAGAATGCAAATTCAGGAAGGAAAGAAGCTGGAGCAAGGCGGCTGGATCTCAACCCCACAGAAGAAGAAGAAGAGGAGGAGGAGGAGGGGATTGGATTTATACCCCATGGCCCTTCACTACCCAAAGGTGTCTCAGAACGGCTCACAAACTCCTTTCCCTTCCCCTCCCCACAACAGACACCCTGTGAGGTGGGTGGGGCTGAGAGAGCTTTGACAGAAACGGCTCTTTTTCAAGGACAGCTCTTATCAGAACTACGGCTTGCCCAAGGTCATCCAGCCAGGTGCAAGTGGAGGAGGAGTGGGGAATCACACCCGGTTCTCCCAGATTAGAGTCCACGCACTTAACCACTACACCAAACTGGCACTACACCAAACTGTGCAAAAAGACAAAACACATAGTGTTCTGCATTCTACATAACTCAACTGATTGTGCACTGTCAGCTTCTAGACACCTGACACCAGGGTTCCCTCTAAGCTGAGTGAGTGTGAGCTAGCTCAGTTTTTTAGCCTGCAGCTCACAGATTTTTGTCTTAGCTCAGGAAGGAGGGCTCCAGAGCAAACTAATTTATGCAACAGCCAAATCGCTTGCTCGGAATTTTGATGCCAGTAGCTCACAAGACTTCACAGCTTAGAGGGAACATTGCCTGACGCACACTGGCAACATACTCAGAATGGCTGTTGAACTAAAAAAAACAGACTGTGAAAAACAGAAGGCAACACATACTAATGCTTGGTCCATCTCCTTTCTGATATCCGCTACAATCTGGGCGTTATCCCCGCGTGCCAAGACTGCATCCAGGGAATGGTGCTGTATCGACTCCAGGAGGCGAGCTGGGTGACCGAGGCGTAGAATCCGCTCCTTATGGCTAGCAAGTTTTTCAACCAAGTTGTCCACAGCAATGTTAGACGGAGCACAGCACAGGACCTTGAGGAGGAAACAGAGGAAGCCCCGCTAACGTGGCGGCTTCAAGCAAAAGCTGAGCTCCAGACAGTTTAAAGAGACCGCCTCGGCATCAGAGACCTGAATGGAAATCCCCGCATTGCCAGGAAGCTCACTCAGTGACCTTGGTTCTGTCACGCTCTCTCGGCTGACCCTTTCTCACAAGGTTGCTGTGAGGACAAAATAGGGAGGGGGGGAAGCATGTATGCTTCTCTGAGGTCTGCAGAGGAATGGCAAGGAAAAAAGGTAAAGGTAAAGGTAAAGGTTCCTTTGCTCGAAAGCCAGTCGAATCCGACTTTAGGGTTGCGGTGCTCATCTCCGTTTCAAAGCCGAAGAGCCAGCGCTGTCCGAAGACGTTTCCGTGGTCATGTGGCCGGCATGACTAGACGCCAAGGCACACGGAACGCTGTTACCTTCCCACCAAAGTGGTACCTATTTATCTACTTGCAATGTCTTGCTTTCGAACTGCTAGGTTGGCAGGAGCTGGAACTAGAGACGGGAGCTCACCCCGTCATGCGGCACCCGGGTCTCGAACTGCTGAACTACCGACCTTCCACAGCCTGCAGTTCAGCGTCTTAACCACTTGAGCCACCGCAGCTCCCATGAAAAATCCCTGATATTTGCAGGTAAGGGATCCTGAGCAGCATAGCCCATAGGACTGTATTGCTCCACCTCACCCGGGATGGATTATTCTACTGTGACTGGCGGTGGCTCTCTAGAGTCTCAGGACCTACTCCATGCAGAGCATGAGCTGTGCCCCCAACCCCCCCCCCCACGCACACGCATGCAGGGCAGTGGCCTCCTCCGCTCTGGGATCAGATCTGCTGCCGGTCCACAGACAGTCTGCATCTTACCACTCTGATTTGGGAATTATGCAGCGCCTTAGGATTGATACCCGCTTACTCACTTTCAGGCCTTGCTGCACAGCTTGGAGTATGATCTCCACCACAGTGGTTGTTTTGCCTGTTCCAGGTGGCCCGTGGATGATCGAGAGCTCTTTCTGTGCCAGCGAGAAGCGAACAGCCTCCTCCTGGGAGGCATCCAGTGATTCATTGTAGAACTTCAACAGCCCTGTAAGAAGCAGCAGGAGAAACATTTGCTCAGATCTCAGTCCCCGCAAAGTACATTTGCACAAGAAAGCAAGCACGACGGTCCACATAAGAGGCTGTTCTTGGAAGCACCGTTGCATTAGATGGCCAGAATCGCCTTTTCAACAAAGGAAACACCCTGATCAACCCACGGGGGAAGTCAGGATCCCCTGTGGGCGTCTCCACTGAGATCTGGCTTCCTTTGAGAGAGAGAGAGAGAGCCTGTTTGGTGTAGTGGTTAAGTGCACGAATCCTAATCTGGGAGAGAACCGGGTTTGATTCCCCACTCCTCCACTCGCACCTGCTGATGTGACCTTGGGTCAGTCACAAGCTCTGGCACAGCTGTCCTTGAAAAAGAGCAGTTTGTGTCAGAGCTCTCTCAGCCCCACCCACCTCACAGGGTGTCTGTTGTGGGGAGGGGGAGGGAAAGGGGTTTGTAAGCCGCTCTGAGACTCCGAGTGAAGGGTGGGGTATAAATCCAATCTCTTCTTCTTCTTCTTCTTCTTAGCGGCAAATATCTCAGTCTTCAGGTTTCATGTTCCAGAGACAAAATGTCTCAGCAAACCATCACTGGGAACAGAACGTCAGACAGCAATGCCAGATTGCATTTCTAAAGAACACTGCACCATTTACAGTAGGCCCATCGTGATCTTCCTGAGAACTTGTAAAATATGTGTGCTCTCCTTCATTAACAGGTCAAAGCACATGCCATACCTTCACAACACGATTCTTTGAATCACAAATGAAATACATCCACGACTCAGAAGTTCTTTGGTATTTAATATTCTATTATAGTGAATGGGTCAGACCCAGCAGTCAGTAGTCACAAGGATCAGAAGCCTTTCCCTGAATTGACCTCTTCTGTTGGCAGCTCCACTGAGTGAAGCAGTAAGGTAAAGGTTCCCTTGCTCGAAAGCCAGTCGAGTCCGACTCTAGGGTTGCGGTGCTCATCTCCGTTTCCAAGCCGAAGAGCCAGAGCTGTTCGAAGACGTTTCTGTGGTCATGTGGCCAGCATGACTAAATGCCGAGGCGCACGGAACGCTGTTACATTTCCTACCAAAGCGGTACCTATTTATATCTACTTGCAATTTCTTGCTTTCAAACTGCTAGGTTGGCAGGAACTGGGGCCAGAGACAGGAGCTCACTCCGTCACGTGGCACTCGGGTCTCGAACTGCTGAACTCCCAACCTGCCTGCCTGCAGTTCAGTGTCTTAACCACTTGAGCCACCGCAGCTCCTATGAGTGAAGCAGTAGGAGACTTAGTTTTATCCCTTTACCCCTCCTCAGCTCAGCCCTTTGGCCCCTGTGGCGGTTAGTCCAAGCTGCTCCCGTGACCCTAGGCATCCATTTTCCAAGGGTCAAAAAGGAGCGAGGGAGGAGGGGGAAAAAAGGAAAGATCGGCAGCTTTCAGTACCTTCTGCTGATGGATCACTGGATCCAACCCAATGTAGTCCTTACATCGATATTTTGATCCTTTTTCAGAAGACGCTGAAACATTTACATGGATAACACTGATCTGACGTACAGAACAAAATAAATGATGTCCACTTCTTAAGAACATAAGAACATAAGAGATGCCAATGTTGGATCAGGCCAAAGGCCCATCCAGTCCAACACTCTGTATCACACAGTGGCCAGAAATACCAGTGCCATCAGGAGGTCCACCAGTGGGGCCAGGACATTAGAAGCCCTCCCACTGTTGCCCCCCCCCAAGCACCAAGAAGGCAGAGCATCACTTGCCCCAGAGTCCCTATCTATACCTTGTGGCTAATAGCCACTGATGGACCTCTGCTCCATATGCTCCATATGCTTATTTAATTCCCTTTTGAAGCCGTCCATGCTTGTAGCTGCCACCACTTCCTGTGGCAGTGAATTCCAAGTGTTAATCACTCTTTGGGTGAAGAAGTACGTGTCCAACATCTGCCTCCTTTTCCTAACATGTATGCAGTGGGTTGGAGCTGCGGTGGCTCAAGTGGTTAAGACGCTGAACTGCAGGCTGTGGAAGGTCAGTAGTTCAGCAGTTCAAGACCCGGGTGCCGCAAGACGGGGCGAGCTACTGTCTCTAGTTCCAGCTCCTGCCAACCTAGCAGTTCGAAAGCAAGAAATTGCAAGTAGATAAATAGGGACCACTTTGGTGGGAAGGTAACAGCGTTCCGTGCGCCTTGGTGTTTAGTCATGCCGGCCACATGACCACGGAAACGTCTTCGGACAGCGCTGGCTCTTCGGCTTTGAAACGGAGATGAGCACTGCAACCCTAGAGTCAGACTCGACTGGCTTTCGAGCAAGGGAACCTTTACCTTTTATGCAGTGGGTTAGTGTCAACATTAAAGCATATTTCCACATGGCACCTATTCATTATTCTAGTACCCATAGCTTCTAGTACTTTGCATGTTTTACTCGAGCAAAGCTAGTGCCCGTATTATGGCAGCTACAGAATGAAGGAAAAATTGGGAGCTCTACACAGTTCCAAAGCACTTATGAGCTGAGGATGCAAAGCGTAACTAGATGTTACAAACTGCATGGGTTTGCCATGGGGACTTGCAGCTATACTGCAGATGCCAGGTCCTAGTAGCAACTCATGAGTGACAGTGCTACAGGGTCCCTCAGGGTCCCTTGGACTGGGACCACTGTGCATTAGAAGGAGGAATTCCCACCTTCTTCCCTGTGGTGTTGTCAGGCTCCTTAGTTAGTTCACACCACACAGGGCTTCATTAGAAGATAAGTGTTCATTGGTAGATCCAGTACTAAAGAACACGTGTACAGCTTGTGTCAGGAATGGCCGGCTATACTAGGGCCTCTGACTTGTAGTGAAATCAAACATTCACCCTGGAATCAGAGGCCAATGGTTATAGTTCACGCGTGCGGCAAAGCAAGCGAGCAGAGCAGGGAAGCCATTAACTTTCCCAGCCGCGAAAGTAGGAGCTGGAACATCTGCAAGGTCAAGCATAAGATAGCACAAAGTAGCTGGGCAGGAAAGAGCTGAGAATGAGGAGGATCCCCCCACACACACACATTCCAGATCTATGACAGGGCTACCTGACAGGTGTTTTCAGCTGTTTTCAGCTTTCTCCCCACAGAGCAAATAACAATCCCCTCACCATGTCTCACAGGCTTTTCAGCTACAGAAAACAGCACAGAAATCCCTCCTTCTGCAGTACAGTGGTTCTGGATCCAAACTGGAGCCCTGCTGTACGTTTACCCACGAGTTGCCCCTGAAACCAGCAACTACAGTACGGCTGCAAGTCCTTGCGGCAAACTCACACCGTTTGTAACATCTAGTTAGGCTCAAAGGCAGACACTGGAGACCCTGAGCTGGGAATAAAGGTGGCAAAGAAAAGCTTTAAATAATAAATAAATAAACACTAAAAAAGGGCATGCAGCACATTCCACAGCTGCTGGCAAAAGAGGGTACGCAGCAGAAATGGTATACAGGGTATTCACTAGAATGCTGGCTCAACTGTCTTGCTGCCCCCTAAGCTATGAGCACTTATCTGTTCATGTGTCCCCTATTAATGTGGGGAGAGGTGGCACAGAGGATTTATCTTCTGGTTAACATCTGAACTGAACAGAGTTGCTGTCAGTTCTAGCCTGCGCTGGTGTGAGCTACCAGCCTTGTCCCCAGCTCTCCGTCCACCCAGGGGTTCGAAAGCTTCGGCGAGTAGATAAAATGGGTACCACTCCTTAGAGAGGGTGGGCACACTAAACCCCCGTAGGGGAGGTGTTAGCCGGCGAATGGAATGTCCAGCTCGTAAGCTCGTAAGCCTGATAAAAAGACCTCTTCGGCATTAAGAAGCCTGTGATGGGCCAATCCGGCCAGGCGGTGGCAGTGCAGCGCTACGATTCAAAGCAGCCCAGGAAGAACCAATGTCATCAAGTCAAGCCGAAAAGTGAATGCCTCCGGAACATGTCTAAAGCCTACAGCTGAACAAAAATCCCCGTTGGGTGCAAAATGTGTGCTATTTAAAAGAATTATATGTTGTCCTCCCTTACCCCTATGAAATTTTTAGTCCCTTGTGTGAAACCGTGTAACTGTAAATCGTTCAGAGCCAGTAGCTCTGCCGGATTGAGCGATCAATAAATCGAAAGGTATTATTAGTATTAGTATTAATTTAAAGGGAAAAAATGAAACTTCTTTGTTCAAAAGTGCTCTTGGGATTTGACGGGGACATATTTCTTGGTGACATTGGGGGGGGGGGAATCAAACACCACACACAGCCAACATCATCTTCAAACTTTAAAATCCTCATCGCCGGATAGTTCATACAGTGACGACACTCTGCAGTCCTACATCTTTTTGCACGCCTTCAGCCTTGGGCAAGCAAGCATTTGAGGCGTTCCTATCCCTGGCATTCTTTTTTCACTTTTGGTACGCCAGCCTTGCCCTTTCAACTGCCAGTTATGCAAGGGGGTCCCGGCTCTAGGCTTTATTCCACGGCTTGTTTGATGGCAGCGGGGCAGCAACAAGCAGAAGCACGTTTGGTCTCCAAGGTCCAGGGGAAATCAACTAAAAAATAAGAAGGGGATTTTACAAAGAAGAACAGCTGGTAAGTAGGAGTTGTCGCTCGCTGGGATTTGGCAAAGGCTACACGGAGCAGGCATTTTTAATTTCAGGCTGGCAAAAGACACTGAATGGGCTATTTAAAGCCTCCGTCGCCACAAGGAGCTGGCACCGTCAGAAGATGCCACCTTTGCTAAGCCAGGCTGCCAGGAGCCATCACATCCCATGCGGTAGAAGAACAATGCCATCTCCGAACCCATTCAGTTTTCTAGACTTCTGCCATGGTGACTAACAGGAAACAGACTTCGAGGCTGTTTTGTAGGAAGTACAGAGTTGTTAACGCTACTGATTTCTCTACTCGTCTTGCTATTTTAGGTTCTTATTAACCGTGATGTTCTCACTCAACAATATATTTACAGGACCAGATAATTTTAGACTGCCAGAAGCAAATGTCTGAGTTATAGAACTCTTCTTCAAGGAGAGGCGCTCAAAGCAAAACCTAATAAAAAGCGACGTGCAACATCACAGGTTGGTGTTCTTCCAACAGCCAGAAGGGTCCCTCAAATGAGGACAAATCCAAGTAACAAACTCTGCTTAAATCTTTCTCCCGTTAGAACGTCGAGCTTGACTCTGTGAAACATCCGCTTCTCTTTGTAAGCTTTTAGAAAACTCAAAGAAGTTCACAGCCAGCATTTTAAATTTGTTGTTCAGTCGCACAGTCGACTCCGACTCTTCGTGACCCCATGGATCAGCTCCCGCCAGGCCTTCCGGTCTTCCGCCGTCCTCTGAAGTGTGCTCAATTTCATGTTCGTTGCATCTATGACACTGTCTGACCATCTCATCCTTTGCCGTCCCCGTCTTCTTTGACCTTCAATCTTTCCCAGCATCAGGGTCTTCTCCAGTGAGGGCTCCCTTCTCATTTTGTGGCCAAAGTATTTGAGCTTCAGTTTCCGGGGAACAGTCAGGGTTGATTTCTTTTAGGATTGACTGATTTGATCTTTTTGCAGTCCAAGGGACTCTCAAGAGTCTTCTCCAGCACCATAGTTCAAAAGAATCTATTCTTCGGCGCTCGGCCTTCCTTATAGTCCAACTCTCGCAGCCATACATGACTAATGGGAATGCCATTGCTTTGACCATGCGGACTTTTGTTGGCAGGGTGATGTCTCTACTTTTTATCATGCTGTTTAGGTTCGACATCGCTTTCCTCCCAAGGAGCAGGCGTCTTTTAATTTCATGGCTGCAGTCACAGTCTGCGGTGATCTGGGATCCCAGGAACGTGATGTCTGTCACTACTTCCACGACTTCCCCTTCTATTTGCCAAGGAGTGATGGGGCCGGATGCCATGATCTTAGTTTTTTTGATGTTGAGCTTCAAGCCCACTTTTGCACTCTCCTCTTTTACTCTGAGCAAGAGGCTCTTAAGGTCCTCTTCACTTTCTGCCATCAGAGTGGTATCGTCTGCATATCTGAGGTTGTTGATCTTTTCCCCAGCAATCTTAATTCCCTCTTGTGATTCATCTAGGCCGGCATTTCGCATGATGTACTCTGCATATATATTAAATAAGCAAGGCGACAATATACATCCTTGTCGTACTCCTTTTCCTATGCTAAACCATTTTAAATACCTGTCAAATTTAAAAAAAAACACACAACCATTTCATTTACATTGCATTTACCATTCAAGAAGGTCTCAAGCACTGTTCCCTCTAAGCTGAGTTCGTGTGAGCCAGCTCACAGCTTTTTAGCCTGCAGCTCACCCATTGTTGTCTTGGCTCGGGAAGGGAGGGCTCCAGAGCAGACTAATTTATGCAGTAGCCCAATCGTTGGCTCACAACTTTAATGCCGGTAGCTCACAAAGTAGAAGTTTTGCTCACAAGACTCCACAGCTTAGAAGGAGCATTGGTCTCAAGCCCCAACTTCCTTCTGGCCTGCAACAAAGATCACGCCCTTCAGAAGTCTGAGTCCTTATAATGACAGCCCAAGAAGCCCAAGTTTTGTCACCGTACTTTACATCGAAGCGATTACTTTAAAAGTCATTGTACTATCCGGGTCTGAAGACAGGAGCGCCAGTGTGGTGTAGTGGTTAGAGCGCTGGGCCCCGATCCGGGGGGGGCCAGGCTCGAATCTCCACTCTGCCGTGTGAGCTCTCTGGGTGCCCCCGGCCAGTCACACCCTCCCAGCCTAAACGACCTCACGGGGTGGTTGTGAGGGTAAAATGGACCAGAGGAGAATGATGTGAGCAGCTTTGGGTCCCCACTGGGGAGATAGAGTACAAAAGAAGTAAATAAATAAATACTCATTTGGCGTATCTGTTATGAGGAGGGCGATGAGAAGCCCGGCGCAGTCAGCTCACACAAGACTCCAAATATTACAGTCTATACAATCCAGCGGGCAGACCCCAAGTGGGCCCTAAGCAGGATCAGGCATCCCTGGAGGTGGAAGGAGGAAATTCCCCGCTCTCGGCCAGTTTCCTCATTCCACCTCCGGGAATGCCCTGGTATGAATCGATGGTACGACCACATTTGGAGTACTGTGTACAGTTCTGGTCACCACACCTCAAAGAGGATAGTAGAGCATTGGAAAAAGTGCAGAAAGGGGCAACTAGAATGGTCAAAGGGTTGGAACACTTTTCCCTATGAAGAAAGGGCTCTTTAGCTTGGGGAAATGACGGCTGACAGATGACATGATCGAGGTTTACAAGATGATGCATGGGATAGAGCAGGTAGAGAAAGAGGTACTTTTCTCTCTTTCTCACTACACAAGAACTCGTGGGCACTCCATGAAATTGCCGAGCGGTCAGGTTAGAACGGATAAAAGGAAGTCCTTCTTCACCCAAAGAGTGATTAACCCATGGAATTCACTGCCACAGGAGGTGGTGGCGGCTACAGGCATGGACGGCTTCAAGAGGGAATTAGATAAGCATATGGAGCAGAGGTCCATCATTTTTGGCCACCGCGTGACACAGAGTGTTGGACTGGATGGGCCATTGGCCTGATCCGACATTGTCCTTATGATGCTGGTCCCACTTAGGGCCCACTTGGTGTCTGCCTGCTGGATTACAGAACAGTTTCCAACATAGAAAGACTGCAGCTAGTGGGGTGGGGAGATCACATGAATCAGTCCCATGTATTTCAACATGACATGCAATATAAAGATGTCAGATGGGCCTAGAGATGGGTCGGGTACCCCAGCTGAAAGCACCAGGGAATGCAATCCCGCCCCCACCTGTGCATAACCTTGGCACGGCTGGAGCCTTGTGTGAACCCACCTTAAGCCATGATTCAACAATTCCAAACAGTACAGAAAAGACTTGCAGCCCTAAACCTACACTAGATAAGCAACCTCTCTACCTTTGGAAATAAAAAAAATAACATAAAACACCCTTGGAAAATTCTGTAACAAAGAAAGCAGTAAAGGCAGTAATAAAATTCCAATGCAAGGAAACACTGAAACAACAACCTGAGCTTATAAGGATCTCCTCAGTAGGTGGCTGAACTTTCCAAATAAGTCAGGTACACTGCAGATATGGCCCATTAAGCCCACTTTACAGGAAAGGAACAGGACGATCAATACCCAAGGATTTTATAGAACGATTTAAATTAAATCAAGACTATTACACAAAAGTGTTCTCATCCTGTCCTCTAAACCTGAAAACATTCCAGATTTTATTTAATAAATATTTTCACACACACACTTTTCTGCCTCATGAACTCTGAAAAGGCTTTTGGCTTTACTTGGCACTCAACAAGAGACCTAGCATAGTCACAAGATTGAATGGGAGGGAAATTAAATCCACACATCTGTCCATCAGAGACAAAACAGGAACATGCCCACACAGTAAACTATGGAAATCCCAGATGTTGCGGTGTGATCACACCCTGGAAATCCGCCCGACATTCGTGCCTTTCGCGCGGCAAATTCTCCATGTGACCGGGGCCAAAGCTGTTTAACGCATCAGTTTCTCTGAGGACAGAGAGCTTCTCAGCATTCCTCCTCTGCAGGGAGCCACTTTCTTAAGAAACTGACCCAAGGAAGAGCATCTTCATTCAGAGGGAAATCTGGAGAGCGTAAAGCGAATGCTTTCAGGTACTTTGGTGGGTTCTCTAACCAGACAGATCCTTAAAGGGACAGTGACACCTCGTCCACTGAAGAGAGAGGTCTGGATTGGATTTAATGGCCCTTTGACTTAGCAAGCTCAGCGATATACCCTAACTGTACCAGGACAGGGTCCCCAACGTGGCCCTCGTGGGCACCAGAGCACTTGCCAGTGCCTTTGCACCCAACTAAGTGTTTTTAGAACATGGCTGGGTCAAGGCAGGGCTTTTGCCCAGCAGAGCTGCCAATGGGCTGTACGGAGTTTTAAAAAGTTGCCATGGCAGCATCTGTCAACACAGTATGAGGTCTTTCACTCAATGACAGAAGGTAAGCTGTCTCCATGCCAGAAAATATTTTAAAAGATCTTCATTTTAAAAGGCATCCTGTCAAACAGAGCTTCTGCCTGAGATGTTGAAGAGTTGGTATTAGATCTCACTCCCTGACATTCTGTGGTCGGCTCCGCTGCCTGGGGCAGCCATTTTGTGACAGCACCAACCATCCCGCATCAGAATTTCAAAGGTGCATGCAGGGTCAAAAAGGTTAGGGACCCCTGGGCTAGAGACTTACTTAAAAAAAAAGAAAGCTGGGAATTCACAGATGCTTATTCAGCTGTTGTTACCAGGGGTTATTTCCTGCAGGAGTGCACAGGAGTGGAGCTCCGGCAGTAAAGAGCCCAGGGGGCGAGCACATGCAACAAGCCCCACCCCCTGCTCCCAGCAGCCCCAGCCCACAAGGAGAGGGGGGGTGGCATATGCAAATAGGTTGTGCTAATGAGTGATACTAATGAGCTCCTGCACCTCTTTTCCTTCGAAATGACCCCTCCATGGATGGAACAATATTCTAGTCAATTGGGGGGGGGATTGCAAAAGCCATGGTGGCTGGTGGGGGGGACACTGCTGGGGTCCCGGAGCAGAGAAACTGCAGGGAAAACGGCCATGTAGAAGCTGTACTGTCACTGCACTTTTTCTGCAGCTGCTTTAGTAACAAACAGGGAAACCATACAAGCCCCTCCCTATGTGGAAACCACCAGAAATACAAATGAAGGAAACTTTGCAGATCCTCCTTGACAGCACCATGACATTCCCATCGGCATGAGTGGTTCCACCATATAGAACTCTCCACAAAATGGTTATTTCATTTCAAGAAAAGATGTGATAAAAATATGAATGGTAACAGTATGCACTGGTCGTGGGAGAATGCTGCCCTCTGGTGGTTACTGGCTATCCTTGCACAATTTTTACATGCAACCTAACCTCCGGAGCATGACGGAAGACAGGAGGGCCTGGCGTGATGTGGTCCATGGGGTCGCGAAGAGTCGGACTCGACTGTGCGACTGAACAACAAAAAACCTCCTTGGTGAGCTAGTTTTCTGTAATTAGGTAGGCTTTTTTTAATGTAGAGACATATTAAAATATGATCCCCCTACCTGCACTTTGATTGAAATTGTTCCAGGAGTGCTCTACCATGTGCTTTCTTCTGAACATGCAGACTGCTTGTAGTCAAACGTAATTAAAACATCTGGCAAACCCTTGCATACCAAAGCATGTGCCAGCATTCCCCAGTAACTAACCTGGACAAGGTAGTATGCACTGCATGGTTTATTAGATTTTTCAAGTCTTGGTCATGTCAGGGGACATGAAGTGACCAGGACCTTTTTTGTCCAGGTACTCTTCTTAAGAACAACTGGACTGTTTTGTTTGCACAGTAAGGAAAACACTTAACAATGCATAATTTGTAATTTAAGAACTATTATATTGTGGAACTCAGGGGTCATGTCCTGCTGGAGCACACAGGAGCAGAGTTCTGGATGTAAAGAGCCCAGGGGGTGGGCACATGCAACAAGCCCCACCCCCTGCTCCCAGCAGCCCTCAGTCAGAGAAAGAAGCAGCCAGGTAAGCTGCAGAGCACCCCCCTGGCCCCCCGGCCCAAAACAGTCCAGTGGCACCTTTAAGACCAAGTTTTATTCAGGTACAAGCTCTCCCTCCTCTGCGAGGACAGATCTGCACGTCCCCCCCCCAATAGCTACCAATCCAAAACAGTCCAGTGGCCCCTTTAAGACCACGTTTTATTCAGGTACAAGCTCTCCCTCCTCTGCAAGGACAGATCTGCATTCCCCCCCCCCCATAGCTAGCAATCCAGAACAGTCCAGTGGAGCCTGAGCGGTGGGTGTTGCTTTCTGACATACTTCCGGTGATGTCAGGGGGCGTGGCACAGGCAAATAAGTTATGCTAATGAGTTATGCTAATGAGCTCCTGCACCTCTTTTTCTACGAAATGACCCCTGGTGGAAGTTATGGTGTGCTTTGAAAACAGAATCTGAGCGCGTTGGTACTGGTGACTCCTGAGGACAGGAATAACTACAAAAAAACGGGAAGGTTTAGATTGGTAGTGCTACTCTACGCTACGTCAGTCTTCCCTTCAAAATCAAAGGACTTAGACTGGAGTAGCTCTGCATAGGATGGCACTGTGGGTGTGTGGCACTAGAATGGATATTTGTATAGGTCCCATTCAAATAAATAAAGCCTACATAGTATGAGTGGCTGGGGGGGGGGGGGGTTGTACCTCAGCTTTGGCTCTTGCAATCATCCTGGCTAACTCCCACTGACTTCCCCTTCTCCATGAACTTCTGTTTGCAACAACTTCAGGGAACATTTGTAAGGTCCCTGTTCCTCTGTCGAATACCAGAAGAAGAAGAAGACAAAGACAAGGAAGAGGAAGAGGAAAAGGAAGAGGAAAAGGAAGAGGAGGAGGAGGAAGAGGAAGAAGAAAAGACCTGCCAGAGCGGTGTACGATTTCAGAGACAGAAAGCCAAAGTAAAGGCAGAAGGACTTGGAAAATGGCCTTTTGAAGCGATGAATAAGAAGATGATCAGAGATTTCTCTCATAACAACTAACAAAATAAGATAAATAGCGAACTGTTATAAGCAAGAACTCTACAAGTATATTGTGACACTAACTCTAATAGTACTAACATTTTAACTAACAGTGAAAAGATCTCCTCCTCTTGGGGTTTTAGATTAGTGTGGTTTGCTTTCCTTTATCCTTAGTTGTAGTCCCTTCCCTATTATTTCCTTGTAGTTTTTGTAGTTTTGCAAAATAAAAAATATCCCTCCGGGGATTTCAAAAAAAGAAAAGCAAAGAGATTGGATTTATACCCCGCCGTTCACTACCCAAGGGAGTCTCAGAGCGGCTTACAATCTCCTTTCCCTTCCCCTCCCCACAACAGACACCCTGTGAGGTGGGTGGGGCGGAGAGAGCTCTGACAGAAACTGCTCTTTTTCAAGGTCAGCTCTTACCAGAACTACGGCTTGCCCAAGGTCATCCAGCCAGGTGCAAGTGGAGGAGTGGGGATTAGATTCCACGCACTTAACCACGACACCAAACTGAGGGGGGGAGGTTTAGGGGGATGCTAAGGAAAGCAGGGCTCAACTTGGACCCAGTTTGCCTTGAGCCTGGCTGCCAGTGCCTGTAACCTCCAGCGCCTGAGCAGAGCTACACTCTTCTAAGCCCATTGATTTCTGTGGATTTAGAACGATGTGACTCTGCTCAGGGCTGCACTGAATGAGTACAGTATCCCCGCCGGGAAAGCACAGACGGCTGTGGCTGCTTCAGTTGCTGTGACTTCCGGGGTTTTATCGACATTCAAAAAGAAAAGACAAAGTACTTACTTGTGTCACTGGAGTCACTGGAGTCACTGGGTTCAGAAGAACCAAAAAGGACATCAATGAGATGAGAGGACGGGCCAGAGTGATACTGACTGAGTGTGTTTAAAGCCCTGCCAAAAAAAAAGAATACAAAGAAGGAGCTCTTAAAGACAATTCCTTTAAAGACGGCAAAAAAGTCAGGCAATAGTGACATCCCCTATCTCTACAGGGAATTTACGTCGGGCCACTTAAGGATGAGCCATTACGGAGACTTTTCTAGAGTCCAGCAGCATTAGAAACTGTGGAGTTACATTAGGTTCTGCTCCACTTTCTCTCCAAATAATATTTTATTACTTCTTGCAAGCCCAGCACTCTTCATGTCAACGCACATATTCTAACCACAGGGTATTGCTGTTTCCAGCCATGAGGGGGGGAAAATCAATAGATGTGCATGGCCATTTTAGTGTTATTTATTTATGGCGTTAATAAACGTTTTGTTGTTGTTGTTCAGTCGCACAGTCGAGTCCAACTCTTCGCGACCCCATGGACCAGATCACGCCAGGCCCTCCTGTCTTCCGCCGTCCTCTGAAGTTTCCTCAATTTCATGTTCGTTGCATCTATGACACTGTCTGACCATCTCATCCTTTGCCGTCCCCGTCTTCTTTGGCCTTCAATCTTTCCCAGCATCAGGGTCTTCTCCAGTGAGTGCTCCCTTCTCATTTGGTGGCCAAAGTATTTGAGCTTCAGTTTCATTATCTGGCCTTCCAGGGAGCAGTCAGGGTTGATTTATTTTAGGACTCTCAAGAGTCTTCTCCAGCACCATAGTTCAAAAGAATCTATTCTTCGGCGCTCGGCCTTCCTTATAGTCCAACTCTCGCAGCCATACAGTACTACTGGGTATACCATTATTTATAAACTATCTTTCTTCAAATATACAACTTACGGTGCTGCTCTGCCCACCTGGAGGTCACTTGCTTTAATAAGATCCAGTCTTAAATGGGAAAATCACCCAGATTATCTTTATATACAGCTGCCACAGTATAAAAGCTTTATTGCAAGGCTTGTATGATAGAATGGCTGTATCCCTTGAAGTAGGCAACACAGTTCCGAATATTACAAATGTTTTCAGCACCAAAATGTGAGGTAGTTAGGCAGCCACCAAGAAGCCCAGTAAAGCCAAGTTAAACAGAGACGCATCTACGTACTGCATCTGACCCAGTTGCTTTCTTTAATGTGGTCGTCTGCTATTTAACAAAAAAAATCCAGTGCTGGGTGTCACTTCACTGCTTTTAGTCCATAGGACGGCAAAGAGAGAAACACCCCACTCCCCAGCTTGTAACGTTGGACTGAAAAAAGGTCAAACAAGGTATGACACAAGTCACAGACCTGTTAGCCTTTGAATGTCAAATCACAGTTGTGCACAGACCTGAATCACATGGGAGGGTGAGAGAAGGTTTAGCTCTTCCACTCCTGCACAATTTCACAAATCAAAACCAGGCTCCCAAGAAGGTTATTAGCCCTTCAAAGGAAAGCAGATGGGTACCCACCTTAAAAAAAAAAAATTGCAACAGCATCATTTTGATTTGCAAAAACTTAGAGGAGTGAAAGCATTACTCCTCTTTACCCTTCTCAATGTGGCTGTGATCTCAACTTCACCTGCAACTGGTCTTCAAAAGGTGACTGAAGACATGATTGTGGCTCTCCCAGCATCGTCTGCTCTGAGCTAAGAAAGCACTCTGCTGCTACAAATACAGAGATCAAAATAGTCAGGCCCTAGATAAAGCATTTTGAGCCCTTCTGCACGGCTTGTGGTCCTGCAGTAGGGTACGAGACATAAAGGAGAAGGACTTTGAAAGGACTTAAGAAGATATTACAACTATTATAAAGACAATCTCTCTTCTATTAAATACATCAGAAGGCTAGACCTGCATTCTGTTAAAAGATTTAAGATCAGACAGCCAGCATAGTATAGTGGTTAGAATGTTGGCCTAGGATCTTGAAGATTCAGGTTTGAATCTCCATTCTGTCATGGAAGCTCACTGGGTGGCCTTGGGCCAGTCATACACCTCACAGGGTTGTTGTGAAAATAAAATGAAGGACAGAATAATGATATAAGCTATCTTGGGGTCTCAACTCGTGGAGAAAAATAAGGTATAAATGTAGTAAACGAATAAATACACTTACTTTTTAAGCCGTTTATACGTAACATCGTTGGCAAGTTTCAGCAGACGATAATAGTTCTCCTGGTCAAAGCTCACAAGGCTACTCTGGGGCTCATCAACTGCAATTATAATGGACTTGGGGGCCATACGGGTGACAATTCCGGTGGCCAGTTGATCTCTTTGGCCAGCCATTTCATATACTCCCACAATGTCACCTGTGGAAGATAAATCATTGCTGAAAGGAACATGAAGAGCACAAAACAGCAAACGTTTTAGTAGAAACACTACAGTTAAGCATTCCGCTCCTCAGGAATGGACGATGCCTCTTGCAAGGTCTGCACAGCTAGCTCCTTACATATCTCAGGACTCCCGTGCACCTCCCACTAGTCCACCAGCCCTATCAAAATCCACTGCAAAACATCTCCTTAAAGACAAAGCAGAAAAAGCACAGAATTTTATTTTGGGAGCACCATTTCACATCACGGGATTTCAAGAGCTTAGAAAGATACAGCATAAATCCTACGAGAAACTGACCTGCATTTTAAAGGTATGCGCACTGGCTCTTCTCGTATTTCCATTTTAGCTCAAGATTGTCAAACAAAAAAACCCACTGGGAAATGGTGGCTCGAATATGTCTTTAAAAGAAGAGGAAAAAGCTCTGCCTTGCATTGGAAGATGGTGCATTTGGCTGAGCAAACAGTTCATTGAGGCAAATTAGAGAACCAAGCACACTATGGGACCTAAACAATGTCACTTGAAGCGTACCTTGGCATCCCTCACTTCCTCTTAGATTTGCCTCAATGTTCTAGAATAGCTAACATTTTAGAATATTAAAGGTAACCTTACAGATGGGCTCTTTCAAAAGCCAGAGCAAAGATAGCCGTTCACACAGATACAAGCTAATGCTATTCAAGTGAAATTAAAGATTGAGCAGCAAATCTGCATGCTGGGAAGCTCTTTGGAGGAAAATGGATCCGTGTTCAGGTCTGCTATAAACTTATAGCACACAAACATTACAAGCTGGCTTCTGGATCCATGTAAAGCCAGTATGTGTCTCAAACAGAAACCTCCTCTAAAAGTAACTGGGTTATCTCATTTTCTTTGTAGACTTTATGTGGGTCCCTTTCTAGATTCCAGAATACCACTGGGAAATCCAGAAAAAGTCTTCAATATTACAGCCCAAGGCTGACACTGCCATAGACAATATGTATCAGTGGACTGGGTGTTCTCCAGTGCCAAAGCATTGTCAGGATCCTGGTTAAATCAGTTCTCAACACCAGTCACTTCGGGGGGGTTGCACGCATGCGTTAACTCGGCAGGACGCCTGGCTCCGAGCTCTCTCCAAACACTAAGGTATTTATAGCTTAAACAACTGCAAACAACTTCAAGCCTAGCATATAATTAGGTGCTAAACATTAAATAACAGCTGTGCCAAGCCAGAAGGTTAGAGATAAGAGTTTACTCACTCTATTTCAGCAAGCAAACGCAGCGAAATAAACGGCCGGCTTGTTGAGCCCTAATTAACAAAAAAGGGCGCTGAGATCTCTGGCAAAACTTTAAGGCATAATTCTTCAGACTCTTCTTGCTACAACACCAGTATCTTTTGATGAGATCTTTTAGCAGCTCAGGGAATTTCTAAAGGGCTTTAAATTTCTTTAGACATAAAGAGCTTGTCAGAGATTTCTCTGAAAGGCTAAGGAAGCATGAAAACAAATACCCATACTGAATTCATAAATGTTCAGCTATTCTGATCATTTTTTAAACCTAATCTAAACTCAGAACACAGAAACATGGCTGAAGCAATACACATTCCTTACTTCCAGCATATATTATTTTTCATCTGCTTCTCTCACTGCAATATAATTTGAATTGTGATTGCTTCTTTGCAAAGAGAACAAGATTTATTATTTCTGGAGGAAAAGAAAGATCTCTTTAAAATAAGCACTAGAAATAGGAAACATTCATAGTGTGACTGTTTTTCTTTTTAAAAAATCTGCCTGTGGAAAGATGAATGAGTTAGAGCTATTTCCCCCTTAGTGTTAAACTCCTGCAATGAATCCATTCATTGCAAAGGGACATAAGTTTTGAACTCTGTGGGGGGAAAGTAGCTGGAGGTATACATTTGGAACAAAAAGTGGTGCATAAGGAAAGGTTTAAGCAACCTCCCTCCCATAACTGTGCAAACCATCTCCTCTCAAAGCTGCTTTTTTGCTTTAGAAATAGCTGTTTGGGTTCAGTTATGTGTGATATGTAGATACTCACAAGAGCTCTTATACCAGCTGAAGCTAAAACTGTTGTTCTGGAAAAGGAATATGGAACTTTGGGTAATTTCATTACATTTTCTGATGCTTCTGTTTTGTAGCACGTGGAACAATATTCCACCAAAGACTTCTGAGTATTCTTTTGCCATGGATTCCTGCAACGTAGCAGGTGCACTTCCCCAATGGCATTTTAAAAAGTGTGCATGAGAGAGGTCGTAAAAATGCATGTTTTCAACATCCTATGGATCAACTGCAGAACTGAACTCAAGAAGGTTAGTTTGCTAATCTTTCATTATTATAGCGGCGGATTTAAATTTGGATTTAACAAAAGATAAATCAATGAAGCTAGGGAACTGGGGCCTGATAGAGGCTCACGAGTCTATGGGGTACCACCCCAAACCTACACATATATCAAGCAGACACAAAACAGCATCATGTATAGACTACATAATTTTGGGAAAGAATAATAATACGATTCTTAAAGATATTAAGACCCATCAGATATGGATCTCGGATCACGCTCCAATTAGCATGGTAATAGAACTCACACAACAACCAATAGATAGAACTTGGAGATACAACAATTTGATAATGGCCAAAGAAAGGGATAGACATTACATATCAGAGCAGATAAAGTTATACTTTGAGGAAAACAGAGGAACAGTACCTATAAATGTATTATGGGATGCAGCAAAAGCAGTGATAAGAGGGCATTGCATAAAGAAAGAAAAGCTCCTAAAAAAGCAATGGTACCAGGGAAGGCAAGCCAAAATTCAAGAATTGGGGACTTTACAAAGTAAATTAATGCACAAATATAACCCTATGATACAGAATCAAATAATAGAAATCAGAAAGCAATTGGATGCACTAGACTCGACAACATTATGGAAAAGGGAAGCTATGGTGAAAAATGAATATCAAAGAAATAGTATTAACACATCAAAAAGATTAGCAAAATACCTGCAAAATAGGAAGGAAAAGCAAAGGGTAAAAAGCATAAAGGTGAATGGCCAAAAAACTCAACACCCTATAGAAATAAGAGAGGCGTTCGCGACTTACTATAAAAATCTATATGCGAAAAGAGACACTGCAGTCTTTACAGAAGAGGTCAAAACTACACTGAAGGAAGAGGAGCAAAGTAAATTACAAGAGGAAATTACCATACAAGAAATAAAAGATGCAATTAAGGAACTCAGAAAGGGGAAATCCCCGGGTTTAGACGGGTTTACAAGTGAATTTTATAAGGAAATGGTAGAAATATTAACCCCAGAGCTACATATGGTCTTCAATGCGATCTTGAGGGGGGAGAAAGCCCCAGACTCATGGAGACAAACAGAAATAATAGTAATCATGAAACCAGGTAAAGACCCGGAAGAAGTAGGTTCATACCGTCCCATTAGTCTCCTTAATCAAGATTATAAGATCTTTGCTAAAATCTTGGCAAACAGAGTAAAGAACATCATACCTAATATAATAAAAGAAGATCAATATGGGTTTATTAAGGGGAGGAATATTGCTCATCCGATTAGGAACATAATAAACGTACTGCAACATAGTCAACAAAAAAAATTAGCCCTCCTAAAACTGGATGTCTATAAAGCTTTCGATACCCTCTCTCAGGGATTTTTGTGGCAGGTTATGAGAAAGTACAAGATGGGAGATAATTTTATAAAAGCAATCCAGGAAATATATAGAGATGGGAAAGCAGTGGTTAAGGTTAACAATGACAAATCACAAACATTTCAGATTCAGAGAGGAGTTCGACAGGGCTGCCCACTCTCACCACTTCTATTTACCATAGCGATAGAACAGCTAGCTGAGAGAATAAGAAATAGTGTAAGGATAAATGGTCTCAAAGCAAAGAAGGAAGAAATGAAAATTAATTTATTTGCAGATGACATTATAGTGGTTATGTCAAATCCCCAAGAAGCGATGAAAGAGATTAAAATTATACTAGAGGATTATGAGTGTTTCTCAGGTTTAAAAGTAAATATGGCCAAATCAGAAATCATGTACCTTAATGTGAATAAAGAAGAAAAAAAAGAAGTAAACAAAATTACAAGTATCGGTATGGGAACTAAAAGGTTTAAATACTTAGGGATAGTGATACAAAAAAAGATTGATAGAATCGCGGAAAGTAACTACAACATAATATGGAAGAAAATAGAAAAAGATATGAGAAAATGGAAAAACAAAACGCTAGGGCTCTCCACTAGAATTAGAAGTGTTAAAATGTTCTGGCTACCCAAATTAATATATTTATTTCAGGCGATACCACTAGAAGCACACAGTAAAAAGCTAGAACAATGGAACAGAGTGATTAGAGAATGGGTATTTGGGAGCAAGAAGTACAGAACCCAAAAGAGATTGATATATAGTCCCAAAGGGGAGCTAGGGTGGGGAGTCCCGGAGCTTAACAGCTATTATGAAGCCTTCCAAATAAAGTCCCTATTAGAAATAGGCGAAGGGGAAGAGCAAAAATGGGTTAGATTTGAGAACGAGATCAATAATCACATTGGCTGCTGGGGGCCTCTTTGCAAAGTCACAAAAATAGACCTCAAACTAACCAAAGGTCCCAGACATGCAGCCTTAGAAGCGTGGAATAAGTGGCAGGAGTTATGGCTAAGAAAAACTTCAAGCTGGGCACCATTAAAATCTATAAACAAGGATATAACAGGTAACGAATGGTGGGAATGGCTAAAAGCTAAAGGGTATTATAGGATGAAAGATATGTTTAGAGGAGGCAATCTAAAACCCATACAGGAGATAATAGAAGAGGTGGGCAACCAACATTGGTTAAGAATAACTGGCCTGTATAGTAAGGTTAAAAAGATAAAGGAAAAAGAGAAATGTTGGCTAGAGGAACCAATAGAAACATTATACAAAGAGATGCAAAAGTCAAAACAAGGGCTAGCAGGGAAAATTTACAAGGAAATGACATCAAATGTAGATAAGTCAATATTGTATTTACAAAACACTTGGGCCAAAGAAGGTCAGATAACAGATAGTATGGCAAGAAAAATAATGAAAGGAACTGAGGAAATTAAAGTAATCAAATTTAATGAAATGGAGCATAAATTTCTTACCAAATGGTATAAAACACCAGCACAAATTGCAAACATGTTCCCAGGTATGAGCCCTAGATGTTGGCATTGTAAACAATCGAAGGGATGGTATTCCCATATGTGGTGGGAGTGCCCAGAGGTCAGAGTATTCTGGACAAAGATATTACAAATCATAAATAAGACATGTAAAGTATCATTACACATTAACTTTAATTTAATGCTAATGAGTATAGTAGGTAATCCAGCAATAAGCAAAGAGAACCAAGCTTTGTTTAAAGCCATGATACTAGCAGGCAAAGCAGTAATAGCTCTAGGCTGGAAGAACAAAAATAAATGGACAGTTGAAATCTGGCATAATTATTTGTTTGATCTCATACAGTCCGACATAATCGAAAAACTGGAACGTAAGGCCACATGGAAAGACAAGACTACGGAGATCACGATGAAGTGGAAGACCTACCTGGAATGGATACCGACAGAAGGAAGAAAAGACATTCAGAGCAAGATTCGGACTTTGTGCCCGTGGCTGGGAATATAGGACTAAAGCACCGGGATAGCATAGGGGGGAGGGGGGAGGGGAGAGGGAAAAAACTATTATGAAAACGCATGGTTAAAAGATAATATGTAAAATTTGTGTAAAACAATTTAAAAAATAAATATTAAAAAAAAAAACACCAGTCACTTCGAAGAAAGCTAACTTTATTGAGACTTGATATTGATAGATACCATACTGGACACGAGCTATTGTTAGGACTGAAGTTGAACGTGCGAAGGTTACAGATATAGTGTGTTCAAGTAAAGGCACTAAAGATCGGGACCCAATCACCCCACGGTATTTGCCCACCGGAATTAACAGTCAACTACCCCACCCCACTAAGAACGTACCTCTCCCAGAGCATCCCTCCCATCAAACTAACAGTTGCCTCCTCTCTCAATGGCAGGCGAGCTGTAAAATGCATAGGGAGTCTGACAAGCATAGACATACAACAATTCCTAGATGCCCAAGAATACAGACAAAGCGCAACTGAATGTGAGAAACTTCCAGCAAATTTTCAATCAAAACAAAACAAAGGCCAAAAATGGAAACAGGAGACTCCTTAAAAAGACATCTAATTCATGGCAACTAAGGGTAATGATTTGGGGCACTTTGGTCCAGCTCTGATCCAGGGTTATCAAGAACTGGGAAAAGCTTACCCAGAAACCTTGGAGTAAGTGTCCAGAGACAGATAAGTGTTTGGGAGTTTGATGTGGACAAACTCTGGACAGACATCAGAAATGTTTTATATACTCACGTCCACATTTATAGATCTAAAATATACCAAGTTTTAATGTGAACATTGTTCAGGCTTTTAAAAAAAAATCTACTGATGATGAGTAAGAATGCTTCCTGGTTTGAAATGTAAACTGAAGTACCAACATTCTGATTAATACCAATTATTTAAATCTAGGCTGTTAGGTATCTTAAATCATTATAAAAGCTATAGTTTAAGACAGCAGAAGAATAAGAACTATATTCCTTTGATTGAAGATGAGAAGAATACAATACATACTGCCTCTACTGAAATAAATCTCTCCTTATATATAATTGAATAGTGGGTGCCAAAGTTCTAAAATGCACTCCTTTAGTGTATGGACACTTGAACTGTCAGTCAGAAGACGCTGGCTGGGTTGACTGGCTGCTTTGTGCAGTCCCGCCCAGTGTTTCAAGGTCTTTTGCATATGGAAGCTGATTGGACTTCTCTGCATTCCACACCTCAAACTCACCCCCCTCCCCGCAAGGCAGTTGGAATGTCAGTTGCATATGGAACCTTCAAGGTCTTTTGCATATGGAAGCTGATTGGACTTCACTCCATTCCACACCTCAAACTCCCCCCCCCAGGGCAGTTGGAATGTCTGGTGGTGTGTAGGTCCCAGGATCATGTTTTAAAAGCTGCCTGGGGAGATGGGGACCTCAGACAGGTTACAGTGCCATAGACTCCACCCGCCAACCCAGCTATTTGCTCCTGGGGAACTATTGTTGCCAATCTTGGCCCAGCACCCATCAAACCATTCTCTTCAACCCCCTGCTGTGCAGCACACTTTCCCCTAGGGTTGCCAAACTCCAGGTGGGACCTGGAGATCTCCCACTGCTACAATTGATTTCCAGATGACAGAAATCAGTTTCTCCTGGAGAAAATGGCTGCTTTGGAGGGTAGACCCTATGACATTATACCTGCTGAGTCCTTCCGCCCCCCCCGCCCATACTTTGGCCTTTGGGAGAAAACACATTGGGGCCAGTCCTGATAGGGTTGCCAACTCCAGATGGGAAATTCCTGGAGATTTGAGGGATGGAGCCTGAAGAGGGTGAGGTTTGAGGAGGGGTGGGACCTCAGACAGGTACACTACCATAGACTCCACCCTCCAAACCAGTCAGTCCCACATAGGGAACCATTGTTGCCAATCTCCAGGTGAGGGCTGGAGAGCACTCAGAATTACAACTGCTCTGCAGAAGGGAGGGCAGAAGTCAGCTGAAGTCAAAGGGGCAGATAATGGTAGGTTGATGGTTAGCTGGGAAGGAGATGGGGTTGCCAACTACATGCTGACAAATTCCTGGGGATTTGAGGGGTGGAGCCTGGAGAGGGTGGGGTTTGCAGAGGGGTGGGACCTCGGACAGGTAGAATGCCATAGACTACACCCTCCAAACCAGCCACTTTGTCCTGGGTAACAATTGCTGCCAATCTCCAGGTGAGGGCTACAGATCACTCACAATTACAACTGCTCTTCAGGTAGCAGAGATCAGTTCCTCTGGAGAAAACAGTAGACTCTGTCATTATACCCTGCTGAGGTCACCACAGCAAATTGACACTGTTTGCCCAAAGCCAGAGCACTGCCCCAGAGCCTCTTTCTAGATCTCGTTGTATTGCTTTCACAACGGGCTTTACTGCTAGTTCAGTTTTATAAGTTTATTCTGAATTGTACAGTAAAGGCAAAGACTTTTCGGGAAAAGGTTTTGAAACATTTTTCTCTCACCTTGCTCTTCTGTGTTTAGGTGTTATTCAGCAAGAGTCTTGCTGAATCTTTGTGCATGGATGAAATAAAGGCAGTGTTAACAAACATGAATAAAGGCGAAACTCCAGGACCAGTTGGGTTGCCTATTGAATGGTATAAAACCTTTTCATATTTCTTAATTCCAAAACTTTACCAATTGTATAACAAGATTTTTGAGTTGGGCTCATTGCCACTGTTCTATGATCCTGTACCACGGTTATAGCAAAACCTGGCGAAGACCAAAATCAATGCCCACATCACCTACTTCTTCGATGACTGTAGATGCTAAGATGCTAATTGTTTTTCTTGCTAACAGACTTCAAAAGGTTGTTACAACTCTGGTACATGTAGACCAGGTAGGATTTATACAAGGTAGGCAAGGCTCTGATAATCTTAGGCTGGTCACTGATCTGATTGCTTTAAACAGTAAGAGATCTGATCAAGTTGGCATTCTCTCGATGCTGAAAAAGCTTTTGATAAAATATACTGGAAATGTATCTTTGCTATATTGTCTAAATTTGGCTTTCCTCATGAATTTTGAAGTGCATTAGATTTCAGAGGAAAGAAGGAAAGCAAAAGGCAAAGGTGAAAAGGAAAGATTTACCCAAGTGAATGCAGATTTCCAGAGAACAGCAGGGAGAGATAAGGAGGCTTTCCTGAATGTACAATGCAAAGTAATAGAGGAAAACAACAGAATGGAAAGGACTAGAGATCTCTTCAAGAAAACTGGAGAAATCAAGGGATCGTTCCATGCAAAGCTGGCCATGATAAAGGACAAAAATGGTAGGGACTTAACAGAAGAAGAAAAGATTAGGAAAAGATGGCAAGAATACACAGAAGAACTATACAAGAAGGACTGCAATGTCCTTGACAACCATGACAGTGTAATCACTGACCTTGAGCCAGACTTCCTGGAATCCGAAGTCAAATGGGCCTTAGAAAGCATCACTAACAACAAAGCTAGTGGAGGTGATGGTATACCAGCTGAGCTATTCAAAGTATTAAAAGATGATGCTGTTAAAGCGCTGCACTCAATTTGCCAGCAAATTTGGAAAACACAACAGTGGCCACGGGATTGGAAAAGGTCAGTATACATTCCAATCCCAAAGAAGGGTCATGCCAAGGAATGTTCAAACTATCGCACAATTGCACTCATTTCACATGCTAGCAAGGTCATGCTCAAGATCCTATAAGCTAGGCTTCAGCAGTACATGGATAGAGAACTGCCAGAAGTACAAGCTGGGTTTCGAAGAGGTAGAGGAACTAGAGATCAAATTGCAACATTCGTTGGATTATGGAGAAAGCAAGAGAGTACCAGAAAAACATCTACCTTCTGCTTCATTGACTATGCTAAAGCCTTTGACTGTGTGGATCACAACAAACTATGGCAGGTCCTTAAAGAAATGGGAGTACCAGACCACCTCACATGTCTCTTGAGAAACCTGTATAAGGGCCAAGAAGCAACAGTTAGAACCGGATATGGAACAACTGATTGGTTCAGCATAGGAAAAGGAGTACAACAAGGATGTGAGGTGTACTCCCGTCGGGGGAGCGGATTACGTGAGAGTCTGTTTGACAAGGGATTGTTCCCGGAACCTGGGTCTACCTCGGAGAAGGGGAGCCCCAAGCAGGACCTCGAGGAGTGGATGTTCGAGCCGTCGGGACCGCGTGGTCACGCAGAAGATGAGGAGGGCACCGGAGCCTTCCAAACGGAAGAGGACTACGACCCACCCCCGGATTATCGCCCTCGGGACCCCATCCCGGAGGAAACTACCGGGGAACGTCTAGCAGAACTGGAAGACTCGGTGAGAGACTTAATGCGGGCATTCCAGGATGTGATGGAAGGCCTGCCGGGAATGTTGGACGTTAGAATGGCCAATTTCCTGGACGCACACGCCGCGCAGTTGCAAGTTGCTCCTGCACCGGGATTTCCCGCGCCGCCGATGCCTGCTCAGCCGCTGCAAGCACCGGGAGTTCCCGCGCAGCAGGTACCTGTCCAGCAGCCGGTGAGACCGCCTCCGCCAGTGCCTGCGCAGCCGCCGATGCCAGGGGGTCCGCCGGTGCCGGGTCTGCCGCCGCCGCTGAGGCCAATACCAGCAGGGCCACCGGTTGTACCGGGTTTCCCTCCCAGGGGAGCTCCGGGGCAGCTGGGCCCGTTGGTGAGGCCTCCACGACCCAGACCCAAGGATCTGCTGGAGGCTACCTTCGACGGCAACCCGGATGAACTCGCTTTCTTCACGGTGAGGGTGCATAAATTCGTAGAAGAGAGTCGACACCTGTTCCGAAATGAAGCTGGTCTCATTGATGTCATCTCGGCAAGACTGAAAGGAGACGCCGCCACATGGTATGTTGGACTGCACAACGACCGCGGTCCGGAACTTTTGAATTTGCGAGCATTCATGTGGGCGCTGAGGGCGAGATTCGAAGATGTCAACGCGAGTCAAAGAGCTAAAGCGTTCCTCCGGACCTACCGCCAGAACAAGAAGTCGGTTCGCGAGTACACTCTGGAATTCCACAAGCAAGCAGCTAAGCTCCGAGACTACCCTGATCATATATTGGCTGAGATGTATCGCTTGGGTCTCAACGCAGAAATCCGAGAAACGGTTCTGAAAACTGTCAACCCTGTCTCCCTGATGGCCTGGACCCAAGAAGCTGAAAATGCAGAAGACCGGCTCACCACCATCAAACTCGACCTGGCTGCTACGACCAACAGACCCGCCGCTGTCGGTGCCTCTAAACCCAAGACTCAACGCCTGTCGGAATCGGCAAGGGAACTACGGATGAAGATGGGGCTCTGTCTCAAGTGCGGGGAGAAGGGGCATTTCGCTGTGGATTGTGGCAGCCGTCAAGTCAAAGACAAGCCGCCTACCCCAAGCCCGAAGACACCGCTGTCGGGGAAGAAGGGGATGGCTAAACCGCGTTTCTCCAAAGCTCTGCAGGCAGCCCAAGGTTCGGGGGAAAATGAACCGGCTGCCGCCGAGTCCGAAGAAGAGCTGGTGGCTGAAACGGCGGAAAACGACAACGGCCTGTTGTGAGAGGCGCAAAACGACAAGGCCATTCTAATGCTGCGCCCAAGGTGGTGAGAGAAACCCCTTCCCTATTTTTCGTGACTGTCTCCTTAATGAATCCGCTCCTAGGAACCCACGTTAGGGTAAGAGCGTTGATTGATTCTGGGTGTGGGAGGGATCTCATCAGCCCTAGAGTGTTAGTTGCACTGGAAGCGGGGATAGTCCCCTTGAAGTCCCCCATCATTTTTACTCAGATGGATGGGGCACCCATGGAACCTTGTACGCACGAGACTATGGCTTTGCGGTTGGGGGCGGGAGATCATTGGGAATCCAGGTCCTTCATTGTCACCCCTAAATCGCAGTTCGACTTAGTACTGGGGAGTCCCTGGTTGTTTACCCATGACCCTTACATCTTGTGGGAAGAAGGGGTTGTCAAATTTGTGTCGGCTAAGTGTGTGGATCACTGCTGGGTGGATTCGTGGGGGGACCAGCCGACCACACAGTTCCCCTGCGGCACTTTGCAACCGGAAGAGTTAGCTTCTTTGCCTCGAGAGTATAGAGACTTGGCAAAGGTGTTTGGCGAAGAGGAAGCTAACGAATTGCCCCCTCATCGCTCGACTGACTGTGCTATTGAACTTTTGCCTGACTGTAAATTACCCAAAGGTAAAATTTATGCGATGGGGCCGGCTGAAAAAGTCGAACTGCGGAACTTTATTGATAAAAACCTAGCCCGAGGTTTCATTCGCCCGGCTTCCTCCCCTTTCGCCGCGCCTGTACTTTTCCGAAAGAAGAAGGACGGGGGGCTTAGGTTGTGCACTGACTATAGGGGTTTGAACGCTGTTTCTTTGTCCAATGCTTACCCCCTCCCATTAATTAAGGACTTGGTAGCTGAGGCCACCAAGGGCAAGATCTTCTCGAAACTTGACCTCCGGGATGCATATTTCCGTGTGCGCATCCGGGAGGGGGATGAAAGTAAGACTGCATTTAATACCCCTTTGGGGCAGTTTGAGTACCTCGTTATGCCCTTCGGCCTTCAAGGGGCTCCGGGGGTCTTCATGAACCTAATCAATGAGGTCCTACATGAGTTTCTATTCAAAGGAGTGGTCCTTTACCTTGATGATGTGTTGCTGTACTCTCAGGACCTCCAGTCGCATATTAAATTGGTGCGCCAGGTCCTTAAGCGACTTTATGAACACCACTTGTTTGCTAAGCTGTCAAAATGTGAATTCCACAAGACATGCATTGACTTTTTGGGATACCGCATCTCTGGGGGGAAGGTTGAAATGGACCCTGCTAAAATTCAGGCTGTACTTGACTGGGAGCCCCCCAGGACCCGCAAACAATTGCAAATGTTCCTCGGATTTGCCAATTTTTACAGAAATTTCATCCAGAATTTCGCGCAAATTGCCCTTCCCCTGACTGAGTTGCTAAAGACCAAAGGGAAGGGTTTTGATGCTACGAAACCTGGCGCCCCGCTTAAATGGTCCCCTGCTTGCGCAGAGGCTTTTGAGAAACTTAAACTGATGTTCACCTCCGAGCCGGTGCTGGCGCGCCCTGATGAATCTAAGAAGTTTATTGTCCAAACTGATGCCTCGGATGTGGCTATGGGGGCCGCTATTTTGCAAGAAGGGGAAGATGGTCGGTTACATCCCCTGGCATTTGTGTCTAAAAAGTTTTCTGATGCCGAACGAAACTGGGGGATTTGGGAAAAGGAAGCGTCAGCGATCCGGCTGGCTCTCTCCACTTGGAGGCAGTGGCTGGAGGGGGCGCAACTGCCGTTTGAAGTCTGGACTGATCATAAGAATCTGGAGATGCTGAAATCCCCCCGTTCTCTCAACGCTAAGCAACTTCGTTGGGCGGACTTCTTCGCTAAGTTTCGATTCACACTTCGTCATTTCCCGGGGGCGGCTAATTCCCTGGCTGACGCGCTTTCACGCCTCCCACAACATGACAGTCAGCGTGAGATCATCATGGACTCTGTTTTTTCCCCCTCCCATCTGGGGGGGGCCGTGGTCACCCGGGCGCAAGCGCGAACGATTCCACACTCTGATGAGACTTCGCCTTCCCTGTTCCCTGTGGGAGGGGGGGCCTGGGTCCAGAAATATCTTTCTGCTTTTACTGCTGAGGATGATGCCTCCCTTAAGACATTACCTGATTGTGTCCGTAGCCCTGAAGGTCTGATTTATTCTGGAGACAAATTGTATGTGCCTATTTCGATGAGGAGGGAGGTGATGGAGTCTGCTCACGGTTCGAAACTGGCAGGGCATTGGAGTTTCGTTAAATCTTTGCAACTCATCCGCAGACAATTCTGGTGGCCACAAATGCGCAAAGACCTCTTGATGTTTGTTAGGTCCTGCCAAACCTGTGCCTTAACTAAACCCAGGATGGGCAAGCCTCCTGGTTTACTGCAGCCACTCCCTACTCCGTCGAGACCATGGGAAGTGGTGTCCATGGACTTTATTACTGACCTCCCTGCGAGCAAAGGGAACACTGTTATTTGGGTGGTTGTTGATTTGTTTTCTAAGCAAGCTCATTTTGTGCCTTTTCCTTCCTTGCCTACAGCTCAGAGGTTGGCGAAATCGTTTATGTCCCACGTGGTGAAAATTCATCAATTACCTGCTAAGTTAATTTCTGACAGGGGGACCCAATTTGTTTCTAAATTTTGGAGGGAACTTCTTTCCATTTTAGGGGTCGAACAAGGGCTCAGCAGCGCGTATCATCCTGAAACTGACGGACAAACGGAAAGGGTTAATCAGACTCTGGAACAATACCTGCGTTGTTTTACTAATTATCAACAGAATGATTGGTGTGAATTATTGCCTCTTGCTGAATATTGTTATAACAATACGGTCCATAGCTCCACAGGCATGTCTCCTTATAAAGCTGTATCTGGTTACGACAGTCCCCCCCTCCCTTTCTTGGAGGGGATGGGCCAACGTCCTGTGGGGGATGCTGATACATGGTGTATGTCCTTGCAAAAAGCATGGCCGCTGCTATGCCAAACACTTGACGCAGCCAAGGCTGCTTACAAGACCCAGGCAGACAAGGGTAGGGTGGTGGGGTTTGATCTGAAACCTGGGGATCTTGTGTATGTCTCGACCAAGAACATTAAGATGCTGCGGCCTAGCAGAAAATTGGGATGGAAGTTCATAGGTCCATTCAAAGTGCGTAAAGTCATAAATGATGTGGCAGTTGATGTTGTTTTGCCTAAGAATTTACGTGCCTTGCATTCTGTCTTTCACATGAGTCTATTGAAGAAGGATCCTGGACCGTCTCCTTGGAGACCAGAGACTACTCCTCCTCCGCCTGTCATATTGGAAGGGGATGAACATTTTGAAATAGCTGATATCCTTGATTGTAAAGTGAAACGTGGTAAACTCTGGTACCTTATCGAATGGGTTGATTTCGGTCCCCAGCACCGCGAATGGGTGGAAGAAGGGGATATTCGGGCCCCTTACCTGATCCGTAGTTTCCACAGAAGGTTCCCGGACAAACCGGGAGGTCTCCCGCCCAGCCCGGGAGGTCTCCCGCCCAGGCCGGGAGGTGTGTTGTAAGTGTATTTTAAGGGGGGCAGTATGTCAGCAAGCTGCCATTCTGTTTTCTGTGACCTCTGTGTACATATCCTTTCCCTGTTACACCCGGCTTGGCTTCTATCATCCTGCTCCTGCTTTGGAATGCAAAAGATAACTGCTGGAGGTTGTGTGGGGGAGAAGATGCTGTAATGCTTGCCTATTGATTTTCCCAGGACTACTGCACCTGTGTTTTGTCTGATGTTCTGCCTGGTTCCCATGTACTGGGCGCGCAACCGTTTCCTTAGCCCGCCAGCGGGAAAGATATTCATTGGATCTGTATCTGTTTGAAGTTCCTTTATTATGCTTGAACTAACTGTGTATCCCCAGTTCTAACAAAGAACGTGTTTGAGTATGTCTTCAACGCTTTGAAATAAATTTTGCTTTTCTTTAAAACGTGGATTTATTCTCGATGCTTGGGGATCCAACAAGCTGAAGCTCAAATACTTTGGCCACCCAATGAGAAGGGAGCACTCACTGGAGAAGACCCTGATGCTGGGAAAGATTGAAGGTCAAAGAAGAAGGGGACGGCAAAGGATGAGATGGTTAGACTGTGTTATCGAAGCAACAAACATGAAATTAAGCAAACTCCGGAGCACGACGGAAGACAGGAGGGCCTGGTGTGATGTGGTCCATGGGGTCGCAAGGAGTCGGACTCGACTGTGAGACTGAACAACAAGAATTCTTTATTTGTCTCCCAGATCCAGGGTGCTAACTAATGGCATATTTTCTGCATCATTCCCTCTTAAGGGTACTGGACAGGGTTGACCTCTTTCTCCTCTTATTTTTGATGTATGTCTAGAACCCCTGGCTTGTACCTTTAGACAAAATAATAATAATCATGGCTTTGTACATAACTCTCTCAAATTTAAAATTATTCTTTATGTGGATGATCTTTTATTATTTACCTTTGAACCTTAGTCTTCCATCCCTGCATTAATGAATATGATTAATACCTTCAGAGACTTGTCTGGATATTTGATTAATTGGGCAAAATCTGAGTTGAGGCCACTGGGAGACAATATATCATGGAGTGTATTTGCTTATTGACATTTTCAGCCCAGATGTCATTACTTATCTTGAAATACGGATTTTTTTAGTGATATTACACATGTGATTATGCTAAATTTTAACAAGTTAAATGCTGATACAGTTTTGATTTTGGACAGATAAAGGTAAAGGTTCCCTTGCTCGAAAGCCAGTTGAGTCCGACTCTAGGGTTGCGGTGCTCATCTCCATTTCAAAGCCGAAGAGCCAGCGCTGTCCGAAGACGTTTCCGTGGTCATGTGGCTGGCATGACTAAACACCAAGGCGCACGGAACGCTGTTCCCTTCCCGCCGAAGTGGTCCCTATTTGTCTACTTGCAATGTCTTGCTTTCAAACTGCTAGGTTGGCAGGAGCTGGAAGTAGAGACGGGAGCTCACTCCGTCATGCGGCACACTCGAGTCTCGAACTGCTGAACTACTGACCTTCCACAGCCTGCAGTTCACCGTCTTAACCACTTGAGCCACCGCAGCTCCAGATAGGCAACTTTAAACTTGTCGTTATGGGGCAAAGTAAATATACTCAAAATTAATATCATGCCTAGGATTATTTATATTCTATGTGCAATTCCTTCCTATATACCTTGCAGGTACATTCATAAAATTAATGTTTTGTTTCAGAAATTTATGCGGGGATCCTTATTGCCTCAAATTTCTTTAAAGAGAATGACACTTCTGTTCAATGATCGAGGATTTAGTTTCCCTGATCTTAGTTTATACCATCAGGCACACTTGTTAACTGGTACCAGTTATTGGGATAGCTCCTTGCAGGTGGGCTGCCCATCCTGGGCTCTTTTGGAGGCTTGTTGTCCGGTGCTCCTCTTTAAGTGGAATGCATTAGGGTCTACTTATGCTAGAGGGGATCCCCATCCTCCTGCAATTTCTGCAGCTAGACAACAATGGTGCATAACGTCACAACAACACCAATTGGATCCAGTTTCACATGCTAAATTATAACAGTATGGGCCAGCCCAAACCTAGAAATTGGGAAGAATTTTTTTTTTTTTTTTAATGGAAGGCTTGCACTGATAGGGGGATTTTTACATTGGACCAATTGATAAGCTATGATGATGAGTTTTTTTGTCATTTTCTCAGCTGAGGTCTAGATATGACTTGTCAACTTCTGTTGAATGGCAATGTTTACAAATGCAACACCTGCTCATATCTAAATATGGCCCTGCAACATTAAGTGTCTCAGAGTTCCCTTCTGGAACTTATAATTGAATAGATGCAGAACATGAAGCCTACAATATTTGTCTATAAATATTTGATGTCCGTTACATAAGAACATAAGAGATGCCAATGTTGGATCAGGCCAAAGGCCCATCCAGTCCAACACTCTGTATCACACAGTGGCCAGAAATACCAGTGCCATCAGGAGGTCCACCAGTAGGGCCAGGACATTAGAAGCCCTCCCACTGTTGACCCCCCCAAGCACCAAGAAGACGGAGCATCACTTGCCCCAGAGCCCCATATCTATACCTTGTGGCCAATAGCCACTGATGGACCTCTGCTCCATATGCTTATCTAATTCCCTTTTGAAGCCGTCCAAGCTTGTAGCCGCCACCCCTTCCTGTGGCAGTGAATTCCAAGTGTTAATCACTCTTTGGGTGAAGAAGTACTTCCTTTTATCCGTTCTAACCCGACCACTCAGCAATTTCATGGAGTGCCCACGAGTTCTTGTACTGTGAGAAAGGGAGAAAAGTACCTCTTTCTCTACCTGCTCTTTCCCATGCATAATCTTATAAACCTCAATCATGTCACCCCTCAGTCGTCGTTTCTCCAAGCTAAAGAGCCCTAAGCGCCTTAACCTTTCCTCATAGGGAAAGTGTTCCAATAAATATGATATGCAGAGTCTCAGAACTGTATGGAATAAGGAGCTAGATTGCCCTACTTTGCCAAAGCAATGGGATGTGGCCTTTAAGTTCATACCTACTCTCTCCATGGATGTTAAGTTGTGATTCATTCAGCAAAAAATTATGTTTAGAATATACTGGACACCATATAGACTCTTTAGCACAGGACTGAGTAAAGTGTCTAACTATTGTCATTGTAACTCACAGGATATGTCCCTTAAACCTATGCTTTGCACATGTACGGTCATTTGTTTTTTCTGGGGAAAAGTCATTACCCATATCAATCTTGTATTAGAATGTTCATTGATTTTTTAGAATGCTTATGTACTTTTAAACTATCTGCTCCTTTCTTGGAGGCTAACCGATGGTCAACGAAAATGGACCTTCGGGGCCCTTCTAAACAGCCAAAAACATTCGTATTACAACATTAGAAAAGTAAATGCCCACCCTCAGTAAATCAATGGATTGAGGACCTGAAAACTCTATTGATATTTGAATGCATGGCAATTGTGTATGGACTTATTTTTAGATATCTGGAAACCTTTTCATAGAAAGCCTATGTGGATAGTTGCTAGATTTTGAGGTTTTTTCCTTTTTTTGAAAGAAATGGTTTTTTTAAAAAGCTGCTGCTAATTTAAACTGCAATGATTAATCAATCTATTCTATCGACTTAAATCTTGGAAGAAATGTCACCTGCCCTTGAGTACATGTCACTCATTTTCAACTCTAGCAAAGCCAAATTTTTCATTTTACTTTCCCTCTGCCTTTCTCCTGCTGCTTCCCTCCACTTTCTAAAATATTTATTAATTAAAAGAAAAATGCAGCCTTGCATAAGTAGAAATGTTCAGTCCCTAGCAATTGTGAACTCATCTGACTATGTCTTTAGCTCATGCTGGCTTTGGAGTCATGTTTTAGAAATGAAATGCTTTTTCAGAAACAGTGTGCAGAGAGATGGCGCATTTTCAGTGTGCAGAGAGATGGCGCATTGTCTGTTGTGGGGAGGGGAAGGGAAAGGAGTTTGTAAGCTGCTCTGAGACACCTTTGGGTAGTGAAGGGCCATGGGGTATAAATCCAATCTCTTCTTCTTCTTCTCCTTCTTTTAAAGGCTCTAGGGGCTCTTTCCAAAGCTCACATTTGCCTACACGCCACACAATATTTTTCCAGACTGTCTTTTATTTCAGACAGCATATCGGTCTCAAATCACCACTATCATGCACACCAACTACAAAAGGTGAAGAGTGAATTTAGGTATGCTACTAAACATTTGCCTCATTTCCTGTGAAAAGTAAGGACTGTCTCTAGGGTCATAGTCTCCTTAAGGCTGAAAAACCAATAGATTCTCTGAGGTTAAGGGAGACACAAAGAGAACACCTATATTTGAGAATGTCCGTACTAGGTTGGGCTGCCCCTGCCTCTCTCTTTCCTGCCTCTCCCCTCTTGGGAGGGTGAAAAGAAGATGCCTTTGGATACTGTACACAGAGGCAGATTCTGAATGCTACGCATAGGTGCTTTCTCTCTCGCTCGCTCAAGTGGAAGAAGAAAGAGAAACAGAGCATGCTCCAACATGCTGCCTTAACAACACAGTTCATAAGCACATAGGTCTGTCTAACAGTCCCCCCCCCCAAATTCCTTGAGAGGAGGAGAAGAGTATTTTATGCAGTCTTTCAGATCATATGGGGAGGGCGGGATAAAAATCTAAATAATAAATAAATAATAAATAAATAGGTTGGGCCTGGGTCACTGATCAGAGCCAGATGTAACACAATCACTCATTCATTTATGTATTTATTATTAAGATTTATACCCCGCCCTCCCCGCAGAGCGGGCTCAGGGCGGCTTACAAGGGGCAAAGCCCATATAAAACAGATAAAAGCAATAAAAACATTAACAACAATTAATAACAATTGTACTCAATTTAACAAGATGGTCTCCGAATACATGCCAGATGGTAACAGACAGTTCTCCAAGGATGATGTTATCCTATAGCTCAACCAGGTAAATCCAGTGGTATCGGTCACGCAGAAATTGTGGCAGATCTTCCCGGGCCATCCTTAACCCCGATGTTATCCACCTCATTGGTGGCGGTGGTAGTGGTGGCCCCTATGTGAAAGCCTGGCGGAAGAGCTCCGTCTTACAGGCTCTGCGGAACTGCATAAGGTCCCGCAGGGCCCTGATCTCCTCCGGGAGCTCGTTCCACCAGGTAGGGGCCACCACTGACAGTGATATGCTCTGGGTCAAACCTGAATGGCCTAGTGGTTTAAGAACATAAGAACATAAGAGACGCCAATGTTGGATCAGGCCAAAGGCCCATCCAGTCCAACACTCTGTGTCACACAGTGGCCAGAAATACCAGTGCCATCAGGAGGTCCAGCAGTGGGGCCAGGACATTAGAAGCCCTCCCACTGTTGACCCCCCCCCCAAGCACCAAGAAGACAGAGCATCACTTGCCCCAGAGCCCCTAGCTATACCTTGTGGCTAATAGCCACTGATGGACCTCTGCTCCATATGCTTATCTAATTCCCTTTTGAAGCCGTCCATGCTTGTAGCACCCACCACTTCCTGTGGCAGGGAATTCCAAGTGTTAATCACTCTTTGGGTGAAGAAGTACTTCCTTTTATCCGTTCTAACCCGACCGCTCTGCAGTTTCATGGAGTGCCCCAGACCGAAGTGCTCTTGGGGGTATATATGGGGAAAGGCGGTCCCTCAGGTAAGTCGGACCCCGGCCGTATAGGGCTTTAAAGGTAAGTACCAGCACTTTGAAGCTGATTCGGTATGCTATTGGTAGCCAGTGCAGCGCTTTCAGTCCAGGCTGGATGTGCTCCCACTCATGAGTTGTAGGCTCTCAATTCCTGTGAGTGCAGTGCCCGAATAGAATCAGGACCATGGTACACAGAGAGGGAAAGCTTCAGCCTCCCCCCCTGCACCCTTTCCCTAGGCTGAAACAGTCGTGGGGGCAGGCCCGTAGCTCGCATGGGGCCCATAGGGCCCTGCCCCAATCCTTGGATCTCCCCCTGCCCCCGATCAATCGCTGCACAGGAATAGAGAAGAGGAAGGCTTGGGCTCTTTCCCGATGGTGTCCAAGATTTCACCAGAACTGGGTATTCGGGCAGGACGACTAATATGGCGGGGGGGGGGAGAGGGAGAGGTGTGGCCTTCTTCTTTCCTGGGGTGGGGGGAGTTGTTCTGGCCATGCGGTGGGGATGTAGCGAAAGGGCGGGGGATGTCTTTTGACAGGGACCGGGGGGCATAGGCGATGCCATGCGCAGCAACTTGTAGGCACGGGGTCCGAAGCCAGCTGCGAGAGGGACTGGGAAGGTCAAAGGAACTAGCTGCAGGGAAGGAAGGCAGCTGGTTCGCGAGCAGCTCAGCCAGCCCTTCCGCGACCCTTCGCTCGCCCCCTCCTGCAGCCACTGCCCGGAGAGGCCTGCCCGCCACCCCCTCCCCTTCCCCAGCCCCCCAACCCCCCGTGTAGCTCTCCACAGAGACCCGGACACGCGGGTGTAGCCAGCCAAGTCCCCCCCCTATAGTGCCAGAAGCAGCACGGGAGGAGGGGGGGAAAGGGAGGGGACGTTTGAAATGCCCCCCGCCTGCCTCACTCAGTCCTTTGGTGTGGGCGAGCCCTTAGCCCACAGAAGCGTGCAGCATGAATGGACTGTCACCTTCAGCTGTTCTCACCGTCCTCCCCCCCCCCCCCGC